>NW_020798871.1:0-7184 GCF_003344945.1 Aspergillus welwitschiae | reverse complement strand
GATACGGGTCAAGAGAAGCGGCCAAAGGTATATTTTCAATTCTTCTCCATCGGAAAATTGGCTTCCATCCATGCCAGAGCTGGTAAGTCCCCGGTTTCGCAGACACAAGACGGAATCTAACGAGTATAGAGTGGATATTATCCAACACCGATGATAAAGACTCTGGAAGATGTTGTTACCCAACACAAGCATTGCCCTGAACCAGATCAGGAAGAAGTCGGGACACGTGTAATTCCATCGGTGAAGGAGGCTGTGTAGGGCTTACCGTCTTGTCGGAACTGCGGCCTGGAAAATCTCTCGAAACTTATATGCGTGTACGTTGGCTGCTCAAATAAATACGCAGATATCCAATTTAGATACCCTGAGTATGATTGGGGTCCCCGAAAGCGGGCCGATTTATTCAAGTTCCCATGAATGTAGTGAAAGCCAGTGTGATGATTGATGATCTGATGTTTGGGCTATACGTAGGGAGGGGAGTGGGGAATTTTTGGCTTACAGTGCTTATAGTGCTATACGACTCGTCGTTTGACGTTCCCTCCGCTAGCACATTCGGTAACCTGGTCATACCATATCTCTGTCGGCCTTGGGAAACACATCGGGATTAACGCATGCCTACCAGACGGCTTCTTATGTAGTCACAACGCAGTGTTTTGACTGTTATTGCCTTCCATGTTGGACACAGAGATATTGTTCTTCTAGACCTTAATCCCGTGGTATTGTAATCTTCATAAGAAGTTGAGAAAACTTGGTAAATTACCTGTTCTGTATATATAAGGTAATAGTACCGTACCTTAAATAATGGCAGCTAAGGCAGGTCTGCGCAGGAAGCAGTTCAACCTTATCCACGAGCTTTTCGAAGAGAGAAATTTTCGTCTTCCCCGCGATCAGTGTAGAGGTGAAGCTGTTGCTTGGATGCCTACATAAAAAGAAATCGGAGTATATACTGTCGAAGCAGTAATACTAGACACTAGTAGGCGTGGTCACGTGACTGGCTAGCACCATACCAGGAACCCCTTCTTTGCGCCTCTCGCTACGCGACCCCTAGATAGGAATAAGAACACTCATATCTCTCTTATTCTTGCTTCCTGCTAGTAGAGCCGTTTCAACATATACTATAGTGTCGCTACGCACGACGGCGGTGAAGTCAATATGTTATACGATTGGAGCTCGCGCCGGATTAGGCCGTTAGTGTAGGACGGCTTCTCCAATAGTGGAGACTGGAGAACCAGCGCAAGGCGGCAGAGGCCAGTCACAAAAAGTCCGAGTGGTCTGATTATAAAGACCGGTAAAAGTATTTGAGATATACAGATCCGTCATATTTTTCTCGATTATTTTGTCAGATCCACAATGGAACAGGTAATGAAATATTGAGATAACCCTATCAGGATTAGCGTGTTATGTGGTAGGCGACGCATCTGATAGAGGGGGTATAATTTAAAGGGTGGTCGAATGGATATTTTCGGAACTGTTCTAGATCTATTCCATGCTCAGATACCTTCGGAGCTTTTAAGCTCTTGCTGGGGAGCAACAGGATATTGTTGGCGCGTATATAGACATCATGGCGATATTGAGTCTTTCAAAGTTTCCGCTGCCTCCACGTGATCCAAGATCAATCTTGTCGATCGTATAGACGGCTAATTTCGTTTCACTAACATAATGCTGCTCTAAGGGCCGCCGTTAGTTCCAAATCATATCAAAAGTATAGCAACGGCTCTACTGTCAAGGAGAGTGGAGTGAGTATTCGTACCTTGGAGGTGTATGAGTTCTATTCACGTACTGCACCGCAACAAAGCAAGAATATCAAAGTTTTGTCAGGGCATCTCTAGATAGATTCGAGGAACTCCGGCTCACAGAAAGCCCAGGTAATGCTATCGTTCATCAGTAGCATCTCCCTGGCACGCCTCCGTCGGGTGGGGCTTTCGATGTACAGCAATGCAGCCCTCATTCAGGTGGAAATATGCCCAAAATAAGTGGCCGTACTTCCATCTTCGCTTTACGCCCTATGTGATTTCGTATAGTCTGCTTCTGAATCATCGGAAAAGTGGGACATCTCCAGATATTGCATGGGAGGTGAACGCAGCTCTGTATGATGGCTTCTGTTTGTGGCTGATGCGTGGCCGATCCAAATCACGCCCGTACGTCGTCTGCAAATCCATCGGTAAATAGGCCGGTGCAAGGCAAAGATCAACAGGAATATAGTAGTGCCTCCAACGGCCGCGCTGACCGACATGCCCAAGCTCCGGCGCGATATAGTCCGTGCGCACCGAGGACCATCAATCACCGAGCCACTGTAAAGGGATGTTGTTGTTGTTGCCGTATTCGTAGATGTTGGCGTCCTACTTGCTCCGTTCGACACATCCAGGGTCATCGATGCTGTCAGATGGTCGATAAACCCTGCCTCACTCCACGTGGTTACCGACGTCATTGGACTGGAATCGAACGTCGTACTAGGTTGCAAATTATCAAAGCCCATGAGTCTGTTATCATCTCTACCGGGAGATGGAGTACTAATAGTATATTGAGGAAGGGAACTGTCAGATACACCGTCCAAATGGTCAGAATCGGCAAGGTCAATGTGATTATCTTTCTCATCGTTCGTTCCCGTCGGTTGTTTGCCGCTGTGATATAGCAGCACTCTGGGCGATGATAAGGGGGTGTCCAACAGCTTAGTGTAGGTTGGCATAATGAGGAGAGGTTGTGGGTAACTGATTGGTGTTGCTTTCCACGTCTCAGACACCATTGCATCTGCAGGTGTCTGATATTGAAATAATGTCGTATACGTACACCATGTGCTGGTAGACTGTGGAGGGTCATCCCCTTTAGGAGGGCTAAGCTGAACGGTTGCCGTTCCCGCGGTATCTCGATCGGTGCCAACACCCATTCTTGGATCACTATCCGACATTCTATGATGGGAGACCGCCCATGTTGATTCCTTGGACGTGGAATTGGCGTTTTCAAAGGAGTCTAGAATGGACGTCTCTAAATCAAATATAAGCTCCCCGCTTGTTGATGGTGATGAGGGATCCACGTTCAAGTTTGCTAGTAAGGTCATTGCATCCGTGATGCTTGTTTTGGTATTTGGTAATAGGTTAGATTTATTCGTTAGATCGGCTGAAACGAATTGTGAAGTAGTGGGATGTTGTTTTGCCTTGACGATCGTAGTTGGGGGCGGTTCCGGCACTATCGGCACGACACCGAATATAGCATTATTATGACCGGGTCTACTGGTGGAGGGACGACTAGGCCGCGAGCCAGAGACTGCCCGACTGAAGGAAGTGGGATGGAGAGATAACGATGAAACAGTCGTCCTCGTCTGTAGGTCTAGAGTCTCTTGTTTGTCGTCTGGCACTTTTGATGCAGGGTCCTTTGTGCTCGATATCACCGGCTGCACGCTCGATGTTTGCCGTGTACTGTGTTGGATGTGACCAGGTTGTTGAACTGTGATTGCCTGGGTGGATGTGCTAGTCCTAAGCACTACGGGCGAGCCAAAGGACGGTGAGATCCGGATTTCCGAACTTTCCTGCCATAGTTCCCTGTGTGCAATATTAGGGCTACCGTTCAAATTATCATCTTGTTCATTTGGCAAACTGACTCTGTCTGTAGAGGTAAGTTCGTTGAAAAGGCCTCTAGCCCACTGCCCAATAACAAGACAACAATGGTGAGCCATCCTGCTGCCATGGTAGTATACAATTGGATGGTTGGATGTGGGCCACTTGGATAATCATTAGTAAAAAGACATAAGTTACATTCAGATATTCTCCATGATACGGATTTCGTTAGGAACGGCTCGAGCATATGGCAGTCCGCGACTTTTTTTGAGGTCGGGTTAGCATTAACCTTACATAATGCAGGCACTGTCTATAATCTACCACAGGGGATACCGGATATTTATGGCTACGAATGCGCCAAGTCACTCAGTGAAAATCGAAGTCTCTGAATTAGTTGAATTTAATCCATGTATGGAAGGATCAATCAGAAAAGTAACATTCTTCTTGGGCGTTTCTACCCTCACTATTCGTAATGTATGGCCTGACCCTCATTAACAGCATCAATTTCTTTTCGATGTGCACTCAGGACCAACAAACTTAGGGTTTGAAATTATGATGACAAAGTTTGCCCATTACATAACAGAATGAGTTTATATTTCATGCCCCGAAGAAGCCTTGGAATGGGCCTATGGGATATACATAACCCCAGCAAAAAGCCAAAAATAAAAGGGAAGAAAGGGATATTGGAAGTTCCGGTGGAATATAGCTCCGCGATTTTCACAGTCCTACACGCGCTGCTACTTTTAGTCCACAGACACGTCCTATCGCATTATCCTGTTTCTGCGCTGAATAAAGTCTCACTCGTGGCGGTGGCTTCCTGTGCAGTCACTGCATTCATTCTTGTCCATCCATGTTGCTATCCCTTCCAAGGATCATCTCCTTGGTCTTATCGTCCGCCGTTCTAGTTTGTTTCGCCGTGATCTTTTCGGCGTGTACATCGCCGACTTCTGTTCAAGACTTGTACTTGCCAAAGATACGGATATGGTTGATGTGCATGTACGCGGCCAACTTACAACCGAAGGTGAATGTGATTGGAATCCGGAACCCAGAACACCTAAATGAGCTTCGATCGCTCGCTATTCATAGTGGACAGAATTCTTCGTCATCTCTAGAAATAGTGTATCTTTCAGACAGACTATCGGAAGCTGTTAGCGATGCGGTAGACCACATAACCGGGCATGTTGAGGACCAGCCCAGTCATATGCAATATCTCCTCCCAATATACTATGTAATTGGCCTCCAGAGCTACTGCGAGGGAAAGCCAACCGATAAAGCCCTCTCAAATTGCTCAAAGCCCAGTGCTCACTTCTCGTTCGACCCGATAGATGTTTTAGGCACTTGGCTGGGCCCTGCAGATGGAGTAACGTCAGACATGATCCAACCTGTTCTGAAAGGGTACGACCACATTTGCACAATGGATCATAGGTGCCTATATAACTGGTTTTATTGCCGCTTTCATTGCTTGACATAGGTTTCGTCCAATTTCCAATGACAGAAGTGGCCGTTCTGATATCCTCATCGGCAAGTGCTACCTAAGCGTCTTCATACGAGAAAATGTGCTGACTGGTGCCCAGGTGCCATCTCTCTTGATTATAGGAGCATCAGTATCCGTGACCATCTTATACCAGCTATTGGCTAAGGGAATCGATAGACTTCTTCAACATGAAATCACGGCTAATCTCGGTCCACATGCCATGGCAGCGACGTGGCTGGCAGTGGCATTCTCCGCTGGCTCCAGTTTGGTCTTGGCTATTGCGATATGTTCCTGCTGTCTGTAGCTTCTGTGGTTATTATCTGGCCATTGGTAATCGATATTGGTAGCCCACGCGTGCTCGATTGCAGTAACAAGCAGTGGTGCCGTCGCTATCGCGAGTTGTGTCTTTAGCCCTAAGGGGACAATGCATTTTCTTTCCTAGGGAACAAAATCTAGGCTATCAGAAAATTCTAAGCCTCCTTTTGAGAACGAGTGCGTAGACGGCTAAGGACGTCCCTAACAAACCTTAAGCTTTTAGCAGCTAGTTTCATCTAGTAGGTTTTCTCACGACTCAATATCTTCGTACGATCAGCCACTGTATGCTGACGCCTGCTAGATTGTATGTCCTAACCCACTTGTTCTGAATGAATCCAAGGAACTGGTTTCATCAGGCTTGCTATGTTAAGTCGTTAACGTGCATAGCTTCCGCCACTCTACTACAATGCGGAGAGTTGGCTTCTGCCTTTGTCGGACATACACAATGCTCAATCTGGTAGATATTGGCAGAAACTGCCCTAAATACTCTTATACTTTTACCTTTGACCAATAGTTGGTCTCCAGTGCCTTTCTACGTACAGGTCGATCAACCAGATATATGAATACCACGAGATAATGTAAAGCGGACCATCAGGCCCCGCCAGCCCCTTCGTATCAAAGAAACCAAAGAAAGGAGAGGAGGACAACAGCAGCCAAGAGAAATGAGAGGCTACCACCACGGGCCTGCGTTCCTGTACCCATGAGGATAGTCGAATTGGCGGACGGTGTTTGAGCCAGTGTGGGTGCTGTGGGGCCAGCACGGGTCATCCTTGCACTCGGCAAAGCGCCGACAGTCCCTGGGCTGGTCTTGGAAGTCCAGAGTGCACTGTGTGCGGAAGAGGTGGCCACAGTACTATTGCGGAAGAAAGGACGGCTGAAATTTCTCCACGGCCTGCATTCCATTGACACTGAGATGATAGGCGGATGAAAGTTGGTAGCCAATAACGACGCATTGGCGTTCACTGTGGTCGTACTATGCATCTCATGCTGAGCTGTAGAGCAGCACATCACTGATGATGTTTCGGAAGCCTTCAATCGAACTGCTGCAATAGGATCATTGGCACGGAAAGCTGGTTGAGCAATCGTAGGATTCACCCTGGCTAGAGCGGCCATGGCACCCTCCCAGGGCATCTCAGTCAAGGATACGTTGCGTATGTACGTTTTCGATTGAATTTTGGTCCCCGAGTCCGCAAGCGAATCTTGAATATATACTGCTGACAGATATACTGTACGTGCAATGTTGACACGCGCAATGTTGACGAAGACCGTGGAGATGCACTCTTATACTCGCTATTCAAAGAACAGACTGTTGGCGCCATAAGGGCATTCGAAAAAAATTCAATTTTGAGGGATCAGGAGATCTGGCCTCATTTAAAGATTCTGCTGTGTCGTCTGCTATGTAGTACGTAGGGTGGCATCTGGCATCTAGATGTCCACGCATGGTCCATGGCTTTCGCCACGACAGAATGCCCATCAAAAGCTCGTCGAATTTATCTGCTTTCAGACCAAGTTTATTTACTAAAAAGGTAGAAGTGCTCGTACGCTATATGACAAGTTGTTAGCAGAAGCTGTAATAACCCGTTTGCCTCTTCTCCCTTGTGTTCCTTGTATGTACTGTAACAACTGGTTATACCATCCTGGTTCACAAAGCTATTTTATTACTTGAGTGTATAGCTCCTTCCGCATTATTACGAGGTATATTGAACAGAAATCTGGGGGTGATTAAATTTGACCGCAAGTCCAAGCAAACTACCCGGTGAGTGGTCACAGGAAACAGGTGTGGGTCACGGCTGCCAGGAGTTGACCAGAACGTGCTGCAGTCTAGCAGCTACTCCAACCCATATTAT
>NW_020798870.1:0-7366 GCF_003344945.1 Aspergillus welwitschiae | reverse complement strand
TTTTATTAATTAATTAATAAAATATTTAGAAAAGACTAGTTTATTATTTTACTTTTTTTATTAATAACTTTTAATAATATTATTTCTATTATTTTCATCTTTACTAGCAGCTGAACTTTCTAAATTACTAATTATATTTTAAATTTCAAGCTAGAAAACCGTGTTTATATAATAATTAGTAAATAATTTTTTATTTATTATAAATAAAATTATATAGCTAGAGATTATTGAAAAAAATAATCTAAATGAATTAAATAAAGATTCTAGAGAAAGATAAGCAGATAAAATATAATATTAAAAAATGTTTATTTTAAATAAGATAAGAGTCTATTTAAATATATTAAATCTATAAAATCTGCTAAATCAGAAAATAAAAACTTTATAATTAATATCTTAATATTGAAACATAAATTAGTAATATCTGTTTATACTGTCAGATACGGAATCAAATATTTTTATTCATATAAATATTGATTTATCAATAAAATTAGCCTGCTATTTACAGAGTAAGACTATTCTTTTGAAAATGAATTATAAGATTATAAGATTTAATAATAAAGTTATATTTTTAATTTATATTATCCGCTTTTTTTTATTATAAATATATATTAATTTAATAATATATCTGTTCTAATCCTGGATCTTGACTGATATAATATTATATAAAAAAATATAAATTATAAAATATAGAATTTTATTGGATTATTAATATTAACAGCTTATCTAAGTAGATTTTCTATTATTATAAAATAAAATTAAAGTAAATTTATTATATTAAATTTTTTAAAATATTTTAATTTTATATTTAATTAACTAGAGCTATGTAAGGACCTATATCCCGCTAATCCTTGTGTCGCGAGGAATGCTTATAATGGAATCAGTTCTATCATGAGACTTGGCTAGTATGATATATTATATAATTTAAAGGCTATCTGTAAACAATACACTATTCACAGACAGAGAATAGAATAATATAAGAATCTATATTGTCATAATTCTTATAATATTCTGATATTATAAGAAATACTAAAACTAATTCTATCATAAAACTTAACTAGTATAATGTATTATATAATCTATAGAATACCTATAAATAATATATTATTTATAAGTAGAGATTAAAATAATTAATAATAATACTTTAAAAAATATAATCTTATATTTATACTTCGTGATATAACTATATTTTTATATTATTTTTATTATATATATTCTTATAACCTTATCACGCAAGCCCCGTGAGATACTTTATTAAATTATATTTAAATAAAATACCAGGAATTGTATCTGCGACAAATCCCCGGATTTCATATATATATAAAAGAATACTATAAAAAATATTATAGAAAATTCTAAAAAAATATAGATTTTTTAAATAATCTTTATAAACAGCTTAATCTATTTAAATAGATGATGAGTTATGCAGTCAAAACTATAAGTTATTATAAAATTAAAGAAGATTTATAAAAATTCAAATAATCTTATATATTTTATAAATTTTAAATATATTAATATATATATATATATAATCAAAATAAAAAAATAATAAATATATATTATAATATAATATTCAGACTATATTCTTAGTAATCTCTGGAAAAAAGATGGAAAAAAGAAATTATAATTACTTACTATAATTATGATTAATCAGAGCTTTATAGGTTTCTAAAAATGTAACTCAGAAATTCCAGTAATTAAAAATGAAAGATCTGGTTATAAATTCTTAAACTATCAAAATTTAAAATCTAAAATTTAATATTATATAATTTTATTTATTCTTTAAATTCTTCCCCGCGGTAATTATTTAAAAAATTCATAAATAATGAAAGTTCTTTATAATTCAATAAATCTAATAATATTCTCTATAAGAACCTAACTAAGTCTTAATTAATAGAATAATCTTTTCATAAAAAAAGAAATTCATCTTATTTATAAGAATAGAATTAAATATTTATATAAATGTATTTTATAAGACAGAAAGACATAAAGCTAATATTTATAAAGAAAATACTGAATATAACTTTACAAATATTAGTAAGTAAATTTATAATTACTATTAATATATTTATGTGTTTTAAATATAAGAAGCCAGATTATCTTATAATAAATTATTATTATTATTATAAACAGAGAATAATTATGGAAAAATAATTAATTACTCGTATAAAATATAAGAGGTTTAAAAAGATCTTTTTTATAATATATCCCAGTCTGTAGATACAAGGATAATCTCTTCTAATAAAAATCTAGAAATAATTTTTAATATAAAAATATTAGTTAATACAGGTACTGAAATAAATCTAGTATTAATTATATTTATAACAATTATTTTTTATTTTATAATTTCCATAAAAATTCTTATAAGATTATTAAAGATAATATATACTCAAAAAATATAAGTATATTTATAGTAATTTTAAAAAATATTAGAAATAATTATAAAGCTTATTAAGGCATCGCGATTATAATATTTAATAAAAAGAGAATTATATTAAAATATTATAAATTTATTCTACGAAGCTAGGCATAGAATTTAATCATTATTATTTTAAATTTCATGAGATTAAAATAGTCTAGAAATATATTATATTTCTATAAAAAACTTCTCGCAGAAAAATAAAATATTAAATAAATATAAATTATAATAATTAAAAAAAACAAGAAATAAAGAAAAAATGATTAAAATGACCAAAAGATTTTAATAAGATATTTACTAGAACTATAAAATATAAAAAAAATTATAATTTATAAATTTTATGAATTAATACTGTTAGTCTATATAAAGATATTTATAAATAACTAATTTATTTACAGATCTCACAAAAAATCTTATAAGAGGGAGGAAAAAAGCTAAAACTAGATTTTTTAATAAAATATTTATAAAAATTTCTCTAAATCAGAAAATATATTTATAAAAAATATTATTATATTTTATTTTAAGAAAAGATAACAGATCTATATTAAAACTAATATATCAATATTTATAATTAATAGGATACTAATATGTAAAAATAGTAATAGTTAGTAGACTCCAGAAATATTATATTTATAAAAAATAATTATAATAAAATAAAATAATAAAATTCCTGATCAGGAGCTACTTATAATAATAAAATTATTTAAAAAAATATTAATAAAAAAAAAATTTTATAATAAAATATTAATTAATTATAAAGTACTAAAATATTTTATAACTAATAAGAAATTATTATAAAGGCAGATATAATAGATATAAGATTTTATAATATTTAGATTTTATATTATATATTATCTAGAAATATAGAATCCTGTAGATATTCTATTATAATATCAAGATTATTAAAAAAATATCCAGAGAAGATTATCGTAAGCAACCCCTTTAGGGGAAAAAGTTAATACAAGACCAGAAGGCCAGCATTACCCGCAGATACTCTGCGGACTTCTAAAGTCCCCTATATACTCAGGTATACACACACACACACACGACTGGCTTGTAAGGATTCACTACCTTAAAATTATAAAAAAATTAAAAAGGATAATATTATAACAGCTTTTAAATTTATTAGAATTATAATATAAAAAAAGATTTTATAAGAATCAAATAAGTTATTATTTATAATTAGATTTTAATTACAGCTTACTATCTGTAAATAAATAATTAAATAATATATTTAAACAGTACTTATGAAATCATATAAATTTTAAAATAGCCGGATAAATGTTTTATTATTTATAGAGTTTATATAGAACAACTTTTCGTAAATTTTATAAAAAATATTATTCTATAAAATATCTGCGGAATACCCGCGAATAATTAAAATAAATTTCTATAAAAAATATAGAAACCAAAGTCTCTGCAAAAATTAAGAAAATTCACAAAATTTATAAAAAAATCAAAAAAATCTAGTGATTACTTATGAAAAAAAGAAATATTAACTGTATAAAATAATTTTAAAGCTTTATAATAAACCAGATAATCTAAATATTTATAAAATATCTTTTATAAAAACAAGTTAATAAAGAATTAGGCCCGCGGAACCAAGGTTTTAATTATATATTTAAAAAAGATTAATATAATAATATACAAACTAAAATTATTTATAAATATTTAGATATATAATATATTCCATGCCTCGCTACTTCTCGAGCACTATAAAATAAGGGAGGCGCTACCGCCACACCAGCCAGACTTCCTCCACACCTTCCGCCTATCTTCCGCCTATCTTAGTAGGTAAGGCTTGCTCCTTATTAGATAAGGCTTACTTTTTGAATTAGATAGAACCTCACCGCCTATTACTTTAGATTTATTATCACCTGAGGCAGAAAATACAGATCTCAGGCAATGATTATTTCTAGTTCAGAAGGCGGTGATATTCTGATAAATTAAAAAAGATAAGTCTTATCTTAAAGGAAGCGGGCCTTACCTACTAAGGTAGGCGGAAGATAGACAGAGGGTGTGGCATGAGCGGAGGCTGGTGTAGAGGAAGCCTGGCTGGTATAGTAGTAATATTCTCCTAAAATAAAAAAATAAATCCATAAAAATACTTTTTTTATAAAGAAATCTTATAAGTATTATTTAAAGATATTATCAATTTTATAATGAAGAAAGTAAATTACAGAGATTTAAAAAATTATCTTAATAGAAATGATATATGGAAACCTGCTATAAATCTATATTATTTATATTTATATAAGGATTTTATAGTGGTGGGACAGAATTTATTATTAAAATAAAAAAAATAATAGAAAATAACTTTTTAAAAATAACCTAAAAGATTTCCTGTTAATCCTGATAATTAATGTTTATAAATTATATATAAAATATAATTGTATTTAGAGCTAGAGATAGATTAGAACTCATTATTAAAACTATAATAAGCAGATCTTTTAACTGGCTTAAATATAATTATTAAAAATATATATATTATAAATATCTGGGAACCGGATAGATTACAGTATATATTATATATTTAATTATAAAAAAAATCTTGCGGAGCTGGGCATGTTCATTTGATTAATAAAATAACTTATATTAAATAAAAAATATAGATTATAATATTAATTTTATTATTTAATAATACTTATAATCTGATAAAAACTATTATTTTATTTAAAAAGAAACTTTAACAGTACAGCCAGAGTATTTATAAGTAAACTGATAAATTAATCTATTATAGATGTTTATAAGAATTATACCGCAATTTATTTTATAATTCTAGTTTACTACAGAATAAGAGTATTCTACTAATCTCTAGATATATTCCTTTAAAAAATAGTTTATAAATCTATAAATTCTTAATTATCAGAGCAGCTAAAATATAAGAATTATTATCTTACTTTTATAAATAATAATAATTAAAATATATGATGATAGATTTATACAAAATAGAATAATATTATATATACCTGCAGGACAAGCAGCTTAATCAATTTAGTTGTAAATATAAATTAATTAAAAGAAATTATAAAAAAAGAAAACAGAACAGGACTATAATAAAAAAAAGAAATTATAATAGTAATAATAGTAGTAGTACATTATTATATAATAATTTAATCCTATTCACAGACATGTAATTTGCTATAAAAAGAAAAAAGAAAAAAAAGAAAAGGAATTTAATAAACAATAATTCTATAATCTCTTCCGCGAGACGGATCTTGTATGCGGTAGTAATAGTAATAATAATAATAATAATTTAATAATATAAAAAATCATAAAATGTATTTTATAATACTCCAGCTGAGATATTATTATATTATGTTAAATATAAATATATAATTATAGATATATAATTTATTATTATTTATAGGAGAGGGAGAATATAGCAGCAGTATAATAATAATAATAATTTTTTATAATTAAAAGTTATATTAGCATTATATCCTTGAAAATAGAAAAGGAATATATTATAAATACTATATATAAATGATTATTTATAAAAAATAATCTTCATAAATTAGTCACTGTGAATATTAAGGAGAAAAATAATTGATAATATATATCATTTTATAAAAGAGAAAAAAAGAAGAAAAATTAGAAAAAATTATAGAGAGAAAAAATCAAGTTTCTAAATAAGTAAATATTTACATAAAATTCTACTAAAAGCTTCAAATCCCGAGCTTTAATTTACAGTCTAAAACAGATATTAAAATCTATTATTATAATATCTATATATTTTATAAAATACTAGACAAAAACTTTACAGAAAATCCAGAGATTTTATAAAAGATCTAAGATTCTATATATAAATAAAAGTAATACTCTATCATTTTTATAAAAATATTAATAAAAAATATTTTATAAGAAAACCACCAGCGAAGATACTCCACGGGAAGTATAAAAGAAGTATTTATAGAGATATTCTATTTTTTATTCTGCGTGAGAGATAAAATATTTACAAAATAAAAAAAGATTATCTTTTTCCTACTCAGTTTTCTTTACATAAAATTTATGAATAGAGATTTTCATAATTTTTTTATTATAAATAATATTCGCGTGCTACTAAGCACCGCAGAAAAATATTATTAAAGAAATATTATAATTATAATTAATACTCGCGGTCTTGGGAGCTAAGATCTTAAAAGAAAGAATAATTATGAGCATCTATATTTTTATAATTCTTGTGATATTTTGGTATTATAAGGAATATTTATACTAGAATCAGTTCTATCGTGAGACTTAGTATAATATATCATATAATCCATAGGCTACCTGTAAATAATAGATTATTTACAAGCAGAGAATAATCCATATTTCTATAACTTTTGTAATACTCTGATATCGCGAGAAATATTTATACTAGACTCAGTTCTATTATAAGACTTGGCTAGTATACTATATTACACCTACAGGCTACCCGCGAATAATACACTATTCGTGGGTAGAGAATAGGATAATTAGCGACAACACTTCAAGGAAATACAACCTTACATTTATACTTCGCGACATAGATATATTCTTCACATTATCTCATCATATTCACCCTTATAACTATATTTCGGCTAGAATATAATTATAATATTTATAATAAAAAATATTAATAATTATACAGGCTCTGATAAAGTAACAAGCAGAATTAAAAAATTTATAATAATTGAAGAAATTTAAGATATTCTATAATTTTATAGAAGCTTAGTACCCGTTAGATTTATTAAATAAAGATTCTCATTATTATTATTTCATTATTTACTACTACCTAAAATGTAATATTTTGATTAATTATCTTATTTTTAAAAATCTAATACTAGAATATCTAAGAATTACTAATATTAGATATTACTAAAATTAAAATTTTTAAAATCTAATATTATTCTAATATTCTTTTCTTATCTATATTTTCTATATCTAGAATTCTAGTTTCTGTATAACAAATTCTCCAGATAATTAATT
>NW_020798869.1:0-7565 GCF_003344945.1 Aspergillus welwitschiae | reverse complement strand
GGCCTGGGCCGTCAATTTGGCTGTCGCCTTGTCGACCATCGAGGCCTGAGGCAAGCAATTGCCGAGACACTGCATGCGTGCACTGCCTGTACAACGGTCCCGCAGTGCGCCTCACCTTCAGCGATAAGCAGGTACCTCTCCGTGGTGCTGAAGACTAGTAGTCAGTTGCGTGCGGCCATACGGCTTTGGCTGCACCCTGACGAAGCTAAACCTGCTCACCCTCGTTGCACGGGTCGATTCCTGTTACGTAATCTTTGCCGTTCGGCGACTGTTCCGCGCCTGCTTGTACGTATTACATCTTGTACAGTAACAACTATGCTATGTCCTTCCATTTAGACGTGGGTCCATCGTAGGCCGGCATGAGCGCGAAACGCTTCGCTCTGCAGGACGGTCGGGGAAACTCCAGCCCCCGAGTGCAGGGGCCATGGCAGGATATCAGGGTAGAAACCGCATGCAACATGACTTTCTCGTCACAATGTAGAGCATATACAGTCCTGCAACGCACGGGAGCTCCAGCCCTCGTGTGCAATCTTCGCTAGAGACAGGTCTGCAATCTCAATCATCTCGACCACGCAACCATGGAGCCCATTGGAAGGGGAACGAAGAAAGAAATGTCACGGTCAACGCTCCCTGGCCACTAGAGGCGGATACAGAGTCCAAGACATGGCTAGACGGCAATCGGCGTATCTCTGGATATAGCTGGCACCGACCCAAAACGACGGCTGCGAAGGTATGCCGACGGCAAGTCATAGCACTTCTGCAAAGAGCCGCGACCAGGTGCGGTTAGTCCTGCCGGTTCAACAGTTGCGCATATGGAGAATATGGAAGTGGAGACAAGCAATTTGGTGGCGCTGGCTAGTGTCCACCACGGTCCAATGCGACGATCCGCTGCCTCACTGGGCGAACTCTAATTGCTTGCATCGTTCATTTGCACGATCAGCAGTAAAGTGTAGATGCTTGGAAGTGATGAATTTTCCCTTCACATCGTCCCACTCGTGGCCGTCCCACGAGCCCCGTTTTGAAGGCAGACAGACCTTCTCATTCTGCTTGATCAACTGTCAAAAGAGCATTCTCCCCGTTGAACATCACGGTCATTGCAACTGGAGATACACAACTCTGTGCAATTGAACTCGCAGCCAAGCAAAATGCACTTGCGCAAGACCAGTCTCTCTGCGGACATCACTTCAATGGCCATTCGGCAGAGCCATCCAGACAGCTCCGAAGGACTCAGCGACAGCATAACCTCGGGACGGGAGAAGGTGCTTCCCTGCCCAACACCGACTCGACGGAATAGAGCACTCCCAGGCCATCAGCTAAGACCATTGTTGGTGTAGTAGATACATAGATCAAAAAATTGTCGGCAAATCGTTCGAACTGCACAACAGCCGCTACCTCATCGCTATCGCAGTCTGTCTTGGAGATTATACTGTATGTTCGTCTACATAACATGACCAATCACTGTACTCGTCAATCGGTGATTTCCGTTTATATCACCGTCACGAATCTACAATCCAGGCTGCCAAATACTCTAGACTGAACTCTCTGTCCAGAACGATTACCACCAACGCACCCTTTCCCTTGCAGGCGTAGGATAGGACGCATTCGTGTGCACAGTAAAGAGCGCCAAGTAGACACATGCACACCGAAACAATAGCAATCTTCGAGATTTGACGATATCAGACAGGACAGCTGGAAGTTGGACTGATCAGGCGATAAGTAGATACTGAGGTAGATGATCGCCTAGCGGCACCGGAATCATGCGGAAACAGGAGCGCATGAGGACCAGGCCTGTCATGGGTCACCGACGAAGGAGTTGCTGGTAAGGATAAGGGTACATTCCTACCCCTGCAACTTGGGAAAGGCAAGACTGGCATCTACAAAGTGACATCAGCTCATTGTGTTGCACTGGCTTTGGGTCGAGCCACAGTTCAGTACTCACATTGTCAAAAAGAAAGGAACCGTGGGTGCAAAAGTGGCGGGCCCCGGTAGGGGCTGTAATCCTGCATGTGAAGGGACATCAGCAGCTTCGGTGCCGCTCGCCTTGGCAGAATGTACCATCGCACTCAGGCGATCGGACGATAATGCCGCGGGTGGTGCACTCTGTGTAGTTAATGTAGCTGGCATAGAAGGTATGTGGCAACCGTAGCCGCTGTAAACCGTTGGGCCATAGTAGCGGTTGTCAGCAGAGTAGGGTCCGTGCAACAGGCCATGGCCCCATGGTCCGTACGGGCTCGCGGACGCGAAAGGCGGGCAGAACGAGGATGCGGCTGGGGGGTTGGGTACACCCTCGTCCCTGGCGGAGTCTGCTGGCAATGACGCTCGGAGGTCTGTTGCTCGACCGTCATGGGACACAATTTCGTCCTTTGTTGGAGGGCGTTCGGATTGCGAGGGGGATTGGGATGCTCCAGTTTGCTCCCCACAACTCGACCCCCCCTCGTTCGCGACCTTTAGTGGTCTAGACGCCTGGCTGGGGGACGCCAACGCGGCCATTGCTTTGTTCTGCAGCTCTTCCTGTCGTCGACAATGCTTCATCCGCTGGTCTACCAGAAACACGATCGGTCAGGTCATACGTCTCAATATGTTTCCAGGTCAAGAGCATACAGCGCTGTCGCCGACTTCGTCGTCGCCGCGGCGATCGCCTCTCGCCAAGCAAGGTCCAGTCTCCATTCCAGCAGGCCTCGGGGCTCAGTGCGGACTTGCCAGCAGGTTTCGGCAAAGCGTTGGAGACACATGATACGTGGTCCGCCAAGTCGAGGGTTGAATGCGTACGGGGCATGGTTGAGGATTACACTGAGTAGACTGCAAGACAAAGCCGCCCAGTTGACTTGTACTGTATACCCTTCGATTCGGATATTCTCCCCTCCAAGTGGAAGAGACCGCCGTGAACAGCGGTCCGGTATATTTATAGGTAATATATGTCTATACACTACACAGTCACGCATGATTTGATGGCTTGGCAATATGAGGATGTAACGTACGCTTCGTGGGACTGGAATCCGGATGAGAACCACCTGGCCATCACGCTAGTTTGACATACCCAGACAACAAAAAGCTAATCCTCGCATGTGCTTGAGATTTTACAGAGATCCCGAGAAGAGGGTGCCAGCATGGAAGAGTGCATTTGGCGGGCTCGGTCTCCACTCTGATACGTACAAACCAACTCGAGTAGATTGCCCCACTAAGCTAGGCCCAAGGAAACAGCAACACACCATTTACGCGAAGTACCATTCTGGTGGGCCGGAAGCGGGCAGCAGGCAGGCCTTCAATGCGAGTCTTTCGCTACAGACGCATCGAAACGTTCATTTTATCCAATTCATTCTTGTCTAATATCATTCTGTTCTGATTTCTTCTTGCAATATTATGATTTAGGTGGGTCTTCTGTGAAGCACTGCTGAGAGCTTTCGGACAGCAGAATGTTGAGGGAGAGAGGATCCCTTTATTGCCGGGTGAAAAGGTGTACTGGGCTTGCGAAGGGGTCCCAGTTGATCTGAGTGTCATTGTCATCGGGAAACAAGTCATGTTGTGCAAGGACATGCTAGACCAGTGCAGCCAAAGCCGAATAATGCTGGAGGACAGATTAGGTCCTCCTTCCTATCCACGATCCCCACCCGTATGCCACTTCTGAAACGGGCTGGTGCGTATCTAAAGTGCCAAGTTCCGCGCCATCTCGGAGCATTGGGTACAGACCGAGACTGCTCATCAAGGTCGAGTTTATGACAGAGCTTTCTGCGTCGATTGACGGGTAGGTTATGTCTAGAGATGTTGGACCCGGACCGGGCGTGATGCAAGGCGAGAGCTGGGATCGCGCTGAAACAAGACCTTGCGGAAGGTCCTGAATCAACGGAAAGGCCCACAGCTCGTCGTGGGTTCGGAGCTTCTGCGGATCCTCGTATGCGTAGGGTCCATCGGCAGGCCCGAACTCGGGCGATTCAGTGAAGGGGAGCCAGCTCGACTCGGGCTGCAGGAATGTTGAACTCGGTTCTGTCGACACAACGCGGTAATCGTGGCACCAACCTGATTCGCGGAACGAGTCACTGAAATCTCTCAGTGCGGAATTGGATGGCTGCCGGCGCTCCCGCCACCCAGATCTCGCATGTCGCGGCATCCTGTCAGATGACGTCCGATGCTTGGCCAGACTTGCCGGCATAGACTTCAATCGGCGCTTGGCCTTGCCTACAGCCATGCCGGATAGGTTAGCTCTGCGTCCAGAAGATTTTCCCCACACTCCGACGTACGGTGCTTCCTCTGAGCATTGCGATTCTGAATGCGCCGTCGTTGCGCAGGATCGGAAACATGAAGCCAATCGTCGGTGGAGCTCGTATCAGAACTCGGAGATTCGCTCGAATGATTATTCACGGGTGAGCTGGAGCCAGTCCGTGGCGGGTAAGCGGGGAGTATTGTGCGGTACATGTCGAGGACGGAGGGAGATAGAGCCGCAGATGTTCGCAAAGCCTTGCCTGAGGCGGAGAGATTCATGCGCAGAAGAAGTCAGCGATTCTTACTATATATTCAGGCTTGCATGCCGGTCTCCTATCTACTTTGCTTCAAACACGGAAGAATATGAAGTGGAGTGACTGTCACTAATCAATTACGTGGACCCTTGAGCCTACGTGGGACATCAGTTGAACCGCTGGCTGATGGGGTATGTGACTCCGTGTCCTTGGACTGGACGAAGCAACCCTGTTGGAGAAGGTGGATGGAACTAACATGGTAAGAGGCCCACGCTCACAACAGCTTACGCTTCTCCTGTCCCGTCCGCCTATGCAACGCCTGTTATCGATCATCCTGTTCCCTGAAGCGTTGAACGGGTCTACACAGAAGACTATCAGCGGCAGCCTCATTTACTCAGACACCACGTTTGGCTGCAGGTCAGTGGTGGGACAAAGACGTTTGCGGTATCTAAATTCACCGGTTCGGACGGACCAACCACAGGGCCACGTCATTGTCGGATGGCGCTTGCAACAATCAAGATCACCAAGAGCAGCACAGTAATTGCGCAAGTTCGTATCTAGTACAGAGATCTGTGTAAACCATCCGAGTCGCACGTCCTTCGAATGGTACAATAGACTGACCAAGAATATCTATAATCTAGGCCCACGCAGTGAGGCGGAGCATCGAAAGGAATAAAGCTGCTCTATTCGGTAGAGGACTTGTCCCTGTCTACCACCCCCGGAGCGGCAGTATCTCCATCTCGTAGCAAATCGGTAGTCCCGATCCGTGGAAGCATCTGCACTCTGGCACGAGTGGGGTGCGGTCACATCATACTAACCCAGGGCCTGTCATCTATAAAGTGTAAAGCTCGCCACCAACTGGCTGACCGCCAGCCGGCTCCCAAAATTCCTCTGCTCCCAGCAGAACCGCTCGTCTGCACTGGCGTGGCCTATGAAACACATCCCGGTTCTTACTGTTCTCGGGCAGTCCGTGCTTCCCCTATCCTCCACCCATGATCTGTCCGACATGGTCCAGATCTGTAAGCTGCAGATCTGCGGTACAGTCACCAGCCGGCTCCAACTCCCGTAGGCAGGCTGTAAACCATGAGCAGTCAGCTTTATCGATCTGCACCGTGCCCAGCGCCGTCAGTTGTCGTAAACGCGATAAGTAGGGGTATGAGAGATCCGGATGACTACTGAAGCTCACAGTAACGGGCACAGTATGCAAGGCGTGCAGAATCATGGACCACTGTGATGAATCTTGCACATCCGCCGGGTGTATCCGCACATGGACTTCAGTATCCGGCGGTATCTGCACTTGATCCAGGAGGGTGACTGCGGAGTTTGAATCGTAGATGTGGAGGCGTTGTAGTCTCGGCCACCGCTGGAGGGGTTCCGGCCACCCAACTACAAAGTCGCAATCTGCAATGATCACTTCCTCAAGGTCGCAGCCCAGAGTCAGGCGAAGCGTCTCCCAGTCGACCTCACTAGAGAATGTGATCTCCAGTCGCCGAAGTTGGGAGGCGCGACCACGGCACACGACGCTCCCCTTTCGAGCGCCGGATATGGATAGGGAGACCAAGCGCGGCAGCTGTTCGAACAGCAACAAGGTGCACGGCCCAGAGCCGGTCTTCGGGCATTCAAGGCAATAGCAGCAAAAGTTGAGACTCAGCCGCTCGAGAGCCGGGAGCGACGGAAGGGCGCACAGCCCAGGCTCATGTTCGATGCAAGACAGCTGCAAGTCCCGAAGGTGTTCGAAGGTCACCTGCGGCTGCCAGGTCCGCGGAGACATAAAGTCCACGCCCAGCGTGCGTACCGTAGGCTGGCACGACAGCTGTCGGAGCAGTTGTTGTAGGCTACTCAGCGCCGGCGGGTAGCTGATGCTGCAATCTGGTCAGCGGAGACGATCAACTAGCCGTCATAGAAGAGCCACCATCGCCCACTTGCCTCACGGTTTGCAGGCGGTGCAAGCCTCGCAGAGCGTCCAAGAACTCGCCCGGAATGGCTGCCTCGTCGCCCCAGATATCGAGCGTCTGCACATGGTGGGACCACCGGCTCAACGTCTGGAGTAGACCGCCCCGGGGAGACCGGAAGTACCGCCCGTTTAAAAGAATGGGCGTGGATTCGTCGAATCGGACGGTCGCTTTGCGGAAGAGCAAGCGCGCCGCACAAGCGCGCAGGTGGTGACAGCAATCGTAGATGTTCCAGAGATCGCGACCGGTCAACTAGACAATCATCAATAGGGGCACGGCTTGGAGAGAAGATTCGCCGTTCCGAAGAGAGAGAGAGATACCTGTCCGATGATGAGGGCAATAATTTCACATGGAAGCGCGAGCATTGCTGACATGGAGGGCGGCCGCGAGCTGTCCTCCTTACCTTAGAATTACCACCGAGTACGAGCATCGCCAAAGATAAGCAACCACGAGTCTCTTTGTAGGAAGAGCCGGACTCCCCCTGCATTGTCAGAGACGGGGAGAAGGTGCCAAAGTGGCCGAGGGGCAATTTGCGATGCATCCGTATGGAGACTTTGCGTGAAGCGTGAACAAGAAGGATGGCATTTACCATCTCACCGAGCCCAGCCCCAATCGTGGTGCATCGTGCGCAGGATTGCTTGTTCAACAGGGGCAACAAATGCAGACAGTGCAAAAGAGGGGCCCGCTTGCCTAGTGGCTCTGGCGTGAACAACACCATCAGATACGTGACCATAGCGTCCCGCTCCACAATGGACTCCTGGGTATCAGCCCCGGGTGAGCACTGGCTTACTTATAGGACAGAACACGGCTTCCGCCTACCCCGAAGACCAAAGACTCTTGTGCGTGTCTTTTTCGAGCGCCATGCCGACTCCGACACGACCGCCGCGCATCCGAGGCTACCACTATGCTTTCCAGCACTCAGGGAGCAGGTCACATCTGGCAGGACCTACACCGGCAATAGCTGTGTCGCCCCATCCATCGGACATGCCGCGAACGGATAGCGAAGAGCAGGGAGTCTGTTGCACCCCCCTCTTCGACACCCACGCGGCGAGGTTGTCCAATGCAGCCGGGTTGCCCGCTGATCCCACCGACCATTCAGTGGGACACAGCCGAAACAGCGTAGGACCAAGACCTCCAGCCGTCGCGCCTGCCCCCAAGCGCC
>NW_020798868.1:0-7602 GCF_003344945.1 Aspergillus welwitschiae | reverse complement strand
TTCCGCCTGCAGAAAATTAATATTAAGTTTATTAAAAAAATTTATTATCTAAATATTTTAAATTTATAATATATATATATATATATATACAATTATTCTAGTTCTTCAGCTTTTATATAGCTGCTTTATATGGCTTATATAAAATATATATAAATATTAAAAAACAGTATTTAATATTATTAAAATTCTAGAAAATATTTAGTATTATATATTTTATTACATAGCCGGAGCTTTCTAAATAATATTTTTATAATTATTAAAATTTATTTTTATATATTATTCTTCTGTCTTATATTTAAGCAAGCTATTAAAAATAGCTGTTTATAAATTATAATTATATTTTTTACAAGATACTCTGTACTGTATATAATTAATAATTAAGAATAAAACAATTCTGAATAAAAGTTTATATTATTATTTTTATAAAAATTTAAGATTAGTTTTACTTGTTTTTTTATAAAAAATCTAATAGATTTATTTTTTAAAATTATTAAATTAATTGTAATTCCTCCTTGGTAGAAGCCCCTGTAAATAATAATTATAAATATAAAAAAATATCTAAAATTTTCAGTTTAATATTTTTATTTATATTTATATAAGTAAAAACAGCTATAGAGGCAGTATTAATATAATAACAGTTATAAAATCTTATCAGATTAATTATTTTATAGATCTTGATTTAATATATATATATATTAATATATATCAAGAAATTTATTAATATTAATATAGTATTTATTCTAATTAAATAACTGTAATTTATAGAATTAATAATTAAGAATTCTAATATTTCATTTTACTGCTCTCTATATTCTCTGAAATATAATATATAATTATTTTTATTAATAATTAAATCATAATTCAGGTCTGCGCTGACCTTTTTAACTGCTGTTAATTAAAATAGTATATCATATATAATATAAATATAAGACTAGACTAATTTTAATAACTTTATTAAATAGTCTTTCTGTAGTAGCTTCCTGGTTATAAGAAGATCTTTAATAATAGATCAGCTGATTATCTAGCTAAGACCAGTATCAATATATCTTAGTGTTTTAACTGTAAAAATATAAAAGATATAATAGATTATTAACTTCTATGATTTATATATAATAGATTCTTATAGAACTAATCTTTAAGATACTTATTTTATATATATATTATATATAAAGCTCTATTCTAATATAAATATAATTAAAAAATTATTTTAGTAAATTATTCAAGTACTAATAAAATTATAAATATAATTAATTATTTCTGTAGATTTAAAAATGCAGTCAGTTTAATATATTTTATCTTTATATATATAATATACAGACGTGTGTGCGAGGATATTTAAAAAATTTATAAATAAAAATATATATTGAAATTTAGATCTACTAATTTAATTTATAAATTAATACAGTTTATTTTAATAATATAAATTTTATATTAGTTTAGAATTCTTACTAATAAAATTATAGAGAAAAGTAGTTTCATTTTTCTATAAATTTGATTTAATAATAATAATATCATTATTATCTTGTACTAGTTATGCGGGGGAGGTTACTGCAGTTATATATTTATTTAAAAATAATCAGTATAATTATATAGAATTTATATCTTCTAGCAATAATTATATTTAGTAAATAGAATCTTAGATAAATTTATATAGATTAAATACTTCCTAATCCATGTAGAAGAGAAAAATATAAATAAATATAAAAAATAAATATAAAAAGATTCTAGAAAAAATAAATATTCTATATATATAGATTTTTATATATATTATAAGATTTTAGATATTAGTGATCTGCCGGCTATTTTAATAACAATCTGGCTGCTGGAGCGATACCATCTATTATTCAGTTATTAGAACTGATATAAACATATATAAATTAATTAATTAATTGATCAAACTTAATAAGCTGTATAAGTTAGTAGATTTACTAGATTTAATATTTATAATCTCTATTATTATAAGAGATTTTATAATAGAATTACTATAGAATTCAGATAAGCTTTTTCTAGATTTTATATTTTTAATATAAGAAGCTATTTTTTATTAATTTTCTATAAGAGTTAGAAAGCTAGTAAAATATAAAATAAAGAAAAAAAATTATATAATCTAATTTAAATTATATAACTTACTTCTACCCGCCTGGAATATATCTGTATTTTTAATAAAACTATACTTTCTGCCTACTTTCCACCTACTTTCTGCCTACTTTCCACCTACTTTCCACCTACTTTCCACCTACCTTAATAGAAAAGGTATATATAAGATAAGATTTATTTTTTTAAGGCAGGCAGGAATTTATTATCTATTATTTTAGAATAATTATTATTTAAAATAGTAAACTAATAACTAAGACAATAACTTTTCTTATAAGAAAAGACAGTAGAGTTCTATATATCTTAAAAAGTAAATCTCATTTACTAAGTAAGATAGGCGGAAAGTAACGTAATCACCGATCGGGCGGGCCACACAATCGAGCGGGCCACTCCTTCGAAAACACCACCTTCAATCTCCTACCTGAGGCCTTTCAACCATCATAGATGCTACCAAAAATGTCTATCTCATCTAAATTGCGGGTGGAGCAGGAAGGTAGACTTCTTCTTATTATTTAAGTTATTTAAAAAGATTAATTTACTAGTATTCACAAGGCAGTGTATATTTATAATATTTCTTGAACTACTCTTTAAGCTTGATTAGCTGAATAAAGCTTTGTCAAAGATATAATTAATATATATCAAAAATTATTAAAAAAATAAAAAGAATTTACTTATATAGATTTTATTTCTAGATAAGCGAGGCGCAAGTCCCCGGCTGCTTGAAGTTAGAATAATAGTTAATCTAATTCTTTCTAAATAAGATTATTCACATTTTAAAAAAGTAGATAATAATTAAATCTATAATTTTATTAAATATTATGATTCTCTATATATCTATTTTATTAAATAATACAACTATTAATAAGCTAAAATAGAGAATTCTAATATTATAAAAGACTGATTTAATCAGGTTAATAAAATTATTTAAGAGTATGGGATTTTATCAGATAATATATATAATTTTAATAAAACAGGATTTACTATGGAAGTAATCTCTATATTTATAGTTATTAATTTTTAAAGAAGTGGCCGGCCGTCTCTTATATAATCAGAAAATTAGAAATAGATTATTTTAATTATATTTAATTTAATAAAATAGTTCTATCTTTAATCTTAATCTTTAAAAATAAAATATATTTAAAGATATAATATAAAGATTAATCTATTTCTTTTATCTGAAGAATTAAAGTCAGCAATAATAATTAAATTATTAATATAATTAGACTTTGATAATTTTAAAAATACTTTATTTTATTAATTAAAAGTAGATCAGTTAGTAAATATAGTTTTCTAATTCTTAATAACCACGGAAGTTATTTAATATCTAAATTTAACTAATGCTATATTAGAAATAATATTATATTTATCTATTTATTTTTTATTTATTCTATCTACTTCAGTCTTTTAATATTAATTATTTTAGTATACTTAAATATATATACAGAGATATAATTTCAAAGCAGATATAATACAGCCGGAATTATATTAATAAACTTAATTTCTTAGAGATATATTTTAAAGTTTATTAATATATTTTAACAAAGTTAAATATTATTAGTAGTTTTAGAATAACAGATCTAGTTCTTTTAGATTCTGATTAAGTACTTTCTTAACTATATATTTACTGAAAAATATTATCTAATTCAGATAATTAGTTAAGTGGCTCAGTACTTCAAATACCATATAATATAAAATATTTCTCAAAGTATTAAAATATTATAAAATACTTACTTCAGAAATATCAAGCAAATCTAATTTTACTAATATATTCTATATTATATCAGCTTTTTAAAGAATGTGAGCTAGTAATAATAAACTTAATTAATTATACTGGTCAAGGAGAATGAGAAATTATATACTAGTTATAAAAAGCAGTTATAAAAGAGAAAGTATTTAAAAAACAGATGGTTTATATAGAAGAGATTACTGTTATAGAGGCCTAGAATATAATATAATAAAAAGAAGAGATATAAAATAATAAAGATATTAAGATTAAATCTTAATTTTTATCTACGGAGATCTTCTCGCGCGCGTCTTTATACTGCAGTAATTGCTTTAATATTAGCCACCGACATATGCAGTGTTTTAAACCATCTAGTAATTAGTTAGATAGCTTTTTTTATAGGTGTTTGTGTTGATTCAAAGGCTTTATTTTAATGATATCGGCCAATTGTAGCAGGAGGATGGCCCGCTCAATTATGTGGCCCGCCCGATCGGTGATTACGTTAGACAGAGAATATAACATAAGCAGAAACAGGTGTGGAGAAAGCCTGGCTGGTATAATAATAGTATCTTTCTAAAATATTATATATAGTCTGCTTTATCTGATATAAGCTATTTAACTTTATACTATAAATAATTATAATATAATTAATTAGAATCTTTTTAATCTTCTACTTTATCTGATTATTGTTAGGAATGGATAGAAGACATGATAAGATTAATTATATATAAAAATACTAGTTACTGTTTTACTTTAAACTGATTACTGGTTCTCTACAAAAATTAAGAAGCCAGTGAGATACAAAATAAGAAAGAAATTATATAATTCAACTTTAATTATATAATTTATCTTTATCTATTTAAATTATATTTATACTTTTAATACTACTTCTCTTCTCAGAAATTATATTCCTATAATTCTATTTAATATTTTCACACTCTGTATTGTATAACTTCGCATATTTTCTAATTTAAAAAAATATAATAATTATTATAATCCTATTTACTAAAATATTATAATCTAATATTATTCCTAACTGCTAATATAGTCTCTCTATCTGCTATAGAAATAAAATAATACTAAATATATTTTTCGTAGTAAATATATATAAAAATAGTATTTATAAGTATTTTTTAGTCCTGTGTTTTAGTATATATAAATCTATTTATAAATAAATTTATTCTTTATTTGATTATATCTGATAATTATAAAAGCTTAATAATTTTTTTATATTATATTTTTTTTAACTTCTTTCTCTTTCTTCTATTTTTATTATTATATTATTTTATTATCTTATTTACTTGGTAGCATCTTTTCTTTATATATTTTTTATATTTTATATATTAAATTTATTACTTTTCTTTTTCTCTTTAGAGGATGCGTGGATGATTTATATTATTATTTATTCAAAAATAAGTATAATCCTTTTTTCTATATTTTCTATATTCTATATACTTATATTATTATTTATATTTATATTTTTATCTTTTCCAGCCCCGCGGTTTTTTCTAATAATAATAATAGTAATAATAATAATATTATTATAATATTTCTCTTATTTATTATTCTTATATCCCGCACATCTGGTATTAACAGCATATTATTTTTACTAAATTTTATATAGATATTTCTTTAATCTATATAATCTTTTTTAATTCTTATCAATATAATTACTATTCAGTTTTATACTACTCCTGTGTACCAGTAAATCAATATTCCTTATAATTATAATTATAAATAATATTAACTGAATATAATATTGATTGATTGATTAATTTATTCATATATACTTATATTATTCCTAACAGCTGAATAATAGATGGTATTATTCCAGCAGCCAGACTGCTATCAGAATAATCAGTAGATTATTAGTATCTAGAATCTTATAATATATATAAAAATTTATATATATAAGGTACTTATTTTCTCCAGAATCATTTCATATTTATATTTTTATATTTATTTATATTTTTCTTTTGCACGTGGATAAGGGGGTATTTATATAAATTTATTTAAATTTTTATTTATTAAATATAATTATTATTAGATATAAGTTCTGTACAGTTATATTAATTATTTTTAGATAAAAATTTATATTATAGTAATCTTTTCTGTATAGCTGGCAGAGGATAATAATAATATTATTATTAAATTAGATTTATAAAAAAACTAAAAAAAATTTTATAATTTTATTAATAAGAATTTTAAATTAATTAAGGTTTATATTATTAAAATAAACTGTACTGCTTCACGGGTCAGACTGGTAAATCTAATTTTTAATATATATTCATGATTATTTAGAAATTTTTTAAATATCCTCGCGCGCACGCCTGTGTGTTGTATATATATAAATAATTAGTTATATTTATAACTTTAATAATATTTAAATAACTTATTAAAATAATTTTTCTAATTTATATTTATATTAGAGTTTTATATATAATATACATTTATATATAAATATTTTAAAAATTAATTCTTAAGAATCTATTATATATACAGACGATAGAAGTTAATAATTTATTATATCTTTTATATTTTTATAGTTAAAATTTTAAAATATATTTAGTAAGCTGAGAGCAGTATAAAACTTATAATTCTTATAAAATTAAAAAAAAATGTTTATAATAATAATTTTAATCCTAATCTTAGCTAGATAGCTATTTATTTATTATTAAAAATTTTCTTATAATTAGAAAGCTATTATAAAAAAATTATTTAATAGGGCTGTTAGAATTAATCTAATCTTATAATTATATTATATATTATATTTTAGAAGATATAGAGATTAGTGAAGTAAAAATATTAAAATTATCAATAATTATTTTTGTAAGTTATGGCTGTTTAACTAAAATAAATATTATATTAAGGAAGGCGCTACCGCCACACCAGCCAGGCTTCCTCCACACCGGTCTCCGCTCATGCCACACCCTCCGCCCACTTTCCGCCTACCTTAGTAGGTAAGAGTCGCTCTGTAAAAGGTAAGGCTTGCTTTTTAAAGCAGGCAGAACTCTACTGCCTACTATTTTAGATTTACTATCACCTAAGGCAGAAAATTCAGACCTCAGGCAGTATATATTTTAAATAGGAAGGCGGTGGGATTCTGCCTACTCCAAAAAGCAAGCCTTATCTTATACAGAGAGAACCTTACCTATTAAAGTAGGCGGAAGGTAGCTGGAGGGTGTGGCATGAGCGGAGGCTGGTGTGGAGAAAGCCTGGCTGGTGTGGCAGTAGCGCCTCCCTATATTAATATTATTAGATTTTTAATATATACTGTATATAATGAATCAAGATCTATAAAGTAATTAATCTAATAGAATTCTATAATTATTATTATATTAATACTACTCTTATAACTACTTTTATTTATATAAATATAAATAAAATATTAAATTATAGATATTATTTATCATTCATTTTATATTTATAATTATTATTTATAGAAGCTTCCACTAAGGAGAAGTTATAATAGATTTAATAATCTTAAAATAAAATAAATCTACTAAATCTTTATAAAAAAAAAAGACTGATTTTAAGTTTTGCTTAGAACTTTTTTTTATAATTATTAATTACGTACGGTGTAAAATAAATTATAGAAAATATAGTTATAATTTATAAATAATTAGTTAGGTAATTTATTTAAATATAAGATAAGGGGGCAGTATTAAAAAATAAATTTTAATAATTATGTAATAGGGTATACAGTACTGGATGCTTTCCAGAATTTTAATAATATCAGATATTATTTTTATTTATTTATATATATTTTGTATAAGCTATATAGA
>NW_020798867.1:0-7747 GCF_003344945.1 Aspergillus welwitschiae | reverse complement strand
TTTTTTTTTTTTTCTTTATTTCTTTTTTCTCAGATCTAACGGCTATGATAATTAATCTACTCTGATTTTATATAATAATATTCTCTAAGAGATAATTAATAATTTTTTTTTATAGCCTAGATCTTTTTCTTTATATATATATATATAATCTCTCTTTTTATATATAATCTTTCTTTTAAAATATTTTTTTTTTCTTTTTTTCTTTTCTATTATTTTAATCTTTTTAATTTTTTTAAAATATGTCTTTTAGTTATTCTCAGATATATATAAGTAGGTAAGAAGCGACCCGCATCTGTATATTCTATTATTATTAATAACAGTATAATTATATAACTTAGCTGCCAGTAAAGATAGTAATAAAACTTCAGACTATTCTTATTATTTCTTTTTATTAAAATTTTTTTTTTATATAAAATCTCTGTTAATTCGTGATTATAAGTCCTAATCTATATTCAGCTATATCCGTGTTTAATATTTTTCTTAAAATTTATAATATTCTTAAAGCCATGTCTGCAGTATACCTAGATCTTTTATTATAGAGTTTAAAGAAGAAGACTATTAATCTTCTTCTATTATTTATTTCAGTAGAAGAAGAACTGTTTATTTCAGATAATTAAAAACTTTTTAATAATAATATAATATTAAAAATATAAAATAATAATTTTTTTTTATCACTTCCTTTATATCTGATATTATATATAAAACAGACTGTTAATTCTAATTTTTATTTATTATTACTTGAGTCTACTGTCATCCCGCATCTGAATTCTAAAGAGAAGGAAGATGATCAGACTCAGATTTAAATCTAGATCTAGATTTAGATTATTAATATTTTTATTAATTAATTTATACAGTAGTTTCTGCAGTATTATAACTGTTTTATAGATGTATATATAATACTTTTATATTCTATTACAACCATCTTACTGGGGGAGATGGCTCAGTGGCTATATTTTAATATATTATTTTAAATTAATATTATTTACTATAGAATATTCTGGTTGGAATCCCTTCTAATCCAGTAATACTAACAGATGTTCAGTGGCATTCCGGTAAATAAAGAAATACTAGAAGTTATATTTATTATTATATTAATTATTATTATTATTTTTATTATTTTTATTATTTTTACTACTTCTTCTTCTTTTTTTTTTTTATACTGATAGTTACAGATAGAATTAAACCGGGTCTCTTATTTCTAAAGCCGTAGATAGTTAATCTTATTTTAAATCAGATATTCTTACTAGAGATTTTCTTTGTCCAGTTTAATCTGGACAGTACAGGAGAATTTATATTAATATTAACTATTATATAAAAAAATTTATATTAAAAAATAATTTACTTTCTAACTACTAATCTCCAGAGCTTACTCTATATCAGATTAATTCTATTTTACTAGAAAAATATATATATCTATTACTACTAAATATCTAAATATTTTGTCTATCAGATTTCTTATTTTTTATTTAAATAATTAATTAATTTTAATAAAATAAAAATATATCTTTTCTTCCCCCACCTCTTCCATCCCAAGCAGTAATATTCTATATTAATAATAAAGAAATTTATTATCTGGACAGACTGTATTTTTTTTTTTATTATTTATATTATATATTTTATGTCTGCCCTCTACTATCTTCTGGGTAGTATAATCTATATTTAACTCAGCGGCACTGCCTTCCGCGTTAAGAAGGTATAGTAGATAATTTAATTTAATTAATTTTATATTTAAAAATTTTATTTTATATTTTAAGTAAGTGGTCTAGTCCTCTTCTAGCAGTTTATTTAACAGATTATTATTTAAAAGAGACTCTAGCAGTTCTAGAATCTGTAGATTCTGTTTACTATTAAGAATCTAAAACTTCTTATATAATAATCTACTTAGAATAGAATATAGAATGCTTTTTTCATATAATAAAATTATACAGTTAATATATAATTTTTTTAATAAGATTTTTATAATATTATAAAAGAGCTCGTGGCCCTAACTATTATCTAAATTAAGAAACTACTACTACTACTGTCCAGCTAATTATTAATTTTTAACTAGTACTAATACTGTTTAGAATTATTTGTAAATTAACTTATATAGTAGAAGTAGAATTCTTTTTTTTTTATTATTATTACTACTACTACTACTACTCTGCTATTTTCTTATCACGAGGGGACGGTTCCTAATAAGATAATATTAATAATAAATTTTTTATTAATTTATTAATCTATTTATTAATAATAATATAGTTTTTCTTAAATATCTTTTATCTTTTTTATTTTTTTTATTTTTTCTTTTTTTTCTTTTTTCTCTTCTGCATCATCCTCAGACAAAGAGAAGAATAAGATAGAAAATTCAGAGATAAAAAAATCTAATTTTTCAGTTTTTTTAAAAAAGTAGTATTTATTCTTTAATTTAGACTTCTTTTATTAAAAGTTTTATCTATTTATCTTTCTCTGGAATACTAGATTTCTTATGCTAAAACTAAAACTGTATTTAAGATTTCGGTAATAGGGTCTGCAGTATATCCAGTTATATAATATTTCTAAAAATATTATAATTACAGATAATTAATTTTTTTTCTAAAATCTGTATCTAGATATACTCATCCTGGATTCCAGACTTATTTAAATCTGATAATATATTAATAGTATACTGAGTCATACTCTATTTACTTTTCTTTATATATATATTTATATTAAGTAACAGTATTATATGGCCTTAGAAGCCTGCCGCTAGTAGTTATATAATATCTGAAAAAAGTATTATATCAGTAATTCTCTACTATGCGCGACAGACGCTGTTTTCTGATAAAAATAATATTATAGTCTTATAATTATCTAGACTGTTTTTATTTATACAGCTTTCTTCTTCTTCCATTCCAATTATAAATTCCTGGGCTGGATCTGATAGAATATTAATAAACTTTATATAAAATTCAAGATAATATACAGCCTGCAGTCCCGGGAGGTAGTATACTAGAAATATATTCAGATAATAATAATATTTCTTTAAGTACTGCTTTATATTTTTGGAAAATAAGATTACTAATTCTATTAAAGTAATAATCTGTAGTTTAATTGACAGATGACCCCGCGATCCAGCACCAACAAGGAGCGGATTATAGAAGATATAAAAATAAAATAGATTCTGATATAGTATAACTATATCTGGATTTTTAATAAAAAACTGGACTGGGCCTCCATGATCTTTTATATTTTTTATTAATAGTATATTATTTTTAATATATCTATTTTCCAGTCTGCGTACATCTCTTGCTACTATTAGATTATCCAGGTTAAGACAGATTTTATTCTCTTCTATAATATCTTTTTTTTTTTATAAATATATCAGTATAATATTATCTAATCAGCTATACTTCTGCAGCTGCTTATTTATTTTTACTTTCAGATTTTTTATAAGAATATCTTTATTGTGCTTAATAAGCTCTGCTATCAGCAACTATTTAATTTTATTTTTATTACTATGATTTTATAAGAGAAGATATTCTTAATTCTTTATAAGTTTACTAAGATTTTTAATAATTTTATATTTTTATATAATCTCCACTTCGCTACTGAATTCCAGATAAAGATTATCAGTATTAAGATTCTCTTTGCCTGGCTGTGGGGGTGGGATGGTGATAGATAAAAAAATAATTAATTTTATAAATTTTAGAAATTTAAGCTATACTATCTTCTGTACTAGTAGATTTTTATTATAATTATCCAGATCTATAGACTCCAGTAAATCTGTATCTGGTAGATTATTTTATAATAGATTTTTATTTATATATATTATCTTCTTTTCTATTTAAGTAGTACTGCTTTCTGGTCCTACAGTTTAAAGAAGTATTTTTAAATCTGGACCAGTATCTATTCAGATATAGAATAGTACTGACGGAAGTATCTTTTATATAGAAGCTGGATTATCTAGACTTCTAATAATTAGTATCTGCTTATTTACAGATAGAAGCGGGCCTTCTTACTAATATATTTATATATATTACTGTCTTTTATTCTTCCCGACCTGGACGCCTGGCTCGCCACTGCAGTTGATCTGCTATAATATCCAGCTGCTACGGCTGATCTTCTACTACCGGTCGTGGGCGTCCTGGAGGGACTGATCAGCTATTATATTATATAAATAGAATTAGTTTATTATTAGCTATATTTCTACGTGCGGGAGTATCCCCCGCAAATCTATACTAATCTCTATATTAATCTTTATTAGCTGGTAAAATATCTTTTCCAGTATATTTAAGCTCTGTTTGAGGCCCAGTAATAATATATCTGTCAACTTAATTTATTTATCTATATATAGTACTGGCAGGCCCGGCTGCAGCCAGAGCTTATCCAGATAATTTAATTACTTAATTTAATTCTGGATTCTGCTATACTTGATGCTGATTTATCTGATGTTGACAGTCTGGTGACTGAATACTAATATCAGATCCGTCATTTCTACCGGATAGAGAGATAAATAAAGACAGCTGAATTTTATACAATCTAACTACTTCATAGTTAATAAATTATAAAAGGATTTTATTAGCAGATGTGTCAGTATAGTATCTATTATCTTAACCACACGCAGTGGGAGTCTGGGATGGACGAATTTCACTGGACTTAATATTAATAGTATAATATGATATATTATCTTAAATACATCTCCGAGCAGGTTATATAAGACTATAATTTTCTGATAAATACTGAGTATCTAACTTCTCTGCTAGAATATTATATCTAGTAAAATATCTATTAATTTAATTAATTTATTATTTTTTTTTTTCTTTTTTCTTATCCCCCTTTCTCTTCTTTTCTTTAAGAGGAACCAATGTTTCTTCGATATAATTAATATACACGTGAGACAGTTGTTTGACAGTTAATTGCTTATAAAAATAATAATTTTTAATATAAATACTTAAATTAATAACAGAAAGACAAGGTTTCTTTAATAGATATAAATATATATCAGAGTACTTAATCTTTTATAAAATAGTACTTAATCTATTTATAAAAAAAAAAAAAAAAAAAAACTCCATTCTATGTATATTATAATTGAAATACTATCCAGCAGCCAGATACCGTCTTCGGTAGTGGTTTAAAGAAAAAGAATAAGAGATATAAAAAATATAAAAAATCTAGAAAATATAAAGAGATTATAAAAGATATAGAAAGATTATAGAAGATATAAAGAGATTATAGAAGATATAGAAAATATAAAAAATATAAATAATTCATAAAATATAGATTTTATTAATATAATAAAAAAAAAAAAAGTTATATATAGATAGTGATAGAAAAGACGACCATCCACGCACACTGTTTTATTCTAGATTAGTAAAGAGATAGATATTTTCTTATTCTAGTTTTCTGATTAATTCTAATTATTTATTTAAATATAATTATTTCTCTCTAATAATATCTTACTTTTATATTTACTGTTTCAGGTTTTCTCATATATCCGTACTTGGTAAGACCCCAGAAGCATGTTTATCTCTATTATTATTACAGTATACGTTCAGCAGATTTTGCTTTTCCATAATAAAGGCCGGTCATTTAAAGCAGTATTTAAATACTATCTAGTAGTTAATAAACTCTTCTATTATTATTCTGTTGGTGTGGTTACTACTGAAAGAGAATTTCTTAAACTACTCGATCAGCAGTACTCTTTCTAACGGTAGGACGCAGGCTTATGTAGATAAGTGAGTTATATAAATAACTTATATATATAGAAATATTTTATAAAAAGCAGTTCATCTCCAGAATATTCACAGATAAACTATGACTGTTTAATACTGTTTATTAATAAATCAAAGAACTCTGGGTGACCCGGTAGGTAGAAGATACTTATATTAAATATAAAAATTCTTTCCAGTTGCTAAATTTAATTATAAAGAATCTAACTATGTCATGATTCTTTTTGTATAATAGAAGCCAATAATCCCAGACTATATAATTATATTTATATTTTTAATAATAATATATATAGATTATTTTATCTGCTTCTTCGGAGGTTCTCCATACCCGCGACAAGTATTATAGTATTGTTCTAAAGAAAACAGAAGATTTTATTAATAATAAGTATATCTGTAAAATCCTTTCCTAGTCTATCTTTAAGAGTCAGACAGAAATTAAATCATTTTTCTTTTCTATTTATTTATTTAAGACTAGGTTTGGCATGCCGCCGTCGAGTTTGTTATATAAAATGTAGAAGATATAGAGACTACAGATATAAGAATTTTATAAAATAATTTATAATTATTTTAATCTCTTTTTAATTATATTAATAATCTTCTATTAAATAATATCAGATATCTTTGGTTCTTTCGGATTACTGAGAATCTCTAATATCTTTCAGTCAAAATATAAGAATTATTATTAAAATTTAAATTTATATTTCTTTGCTTTTATCCTCCATTACTGGATTATTTAATAAAATATGCTAGTAATAGCTTTGATCCCTCTTTAATAGAAGTACCGTGGTAGAGTAAAATAAATACTTAAATATATATATTAACTAACCGATCTTGACACGTCATTTCGAGACTGCAGGCAGGTAAGCAGGCAGATAAGCAGGCAGATAAATAGATAAATAAGCAGATAGATAAGCAGATAGATAATAAGTAGATAAACAGATAAATAAATTATCTAAAGAAGTTGAATAAAAAATATCTATATAAATATAAAATATAAGATAGTAGGATTTTACTATACTTTTTTTTTCTTTTTTTCTTTTTTCTTTCTTTTTTTATATGAATATGATGAGTTTAATTAAATAAGTCTACTAAGTTCTGTTAATAAGAAATATCTTTTTAACAGATTTCTCTTTTCTTTGAAAGTTTCTTCCAGCTGCAGTAGATTGGTTAATTAATAAGTTTATAATATAACTAAGTACTCTATCTATCTTAATATTTTTATTTTTATTTAATATCCGGATCTGTCTGTCTTGATATTCTTATTTCTATTTATCATCCGGATCTGCCTGCTTGATTCTTGAGATTATAATAAGGTACATACTAGGAAAATCCAGCTTGTTCCATGGAAAAATCTACTGGTATATAAAGCCAACACCATTCTCTAACCAGGCAGCTATATTTTACTATACTTAATAATTTTTATTTAAACTTAGAAGTGTATCTTCATCTCTATACTATAGTTAATATTAAATAAAGATCTTATAACCGACAGAATTCTCTATTCTAAAGCCATTCAGGATCTTCAGTAGATTAGTGCTACCGCAGGAGAAACTTTATTTTTCAGTCTGTAATAAATTAAATCTGTCATTATTTTTTTATTTAATTTCTGTATCTTTTTTAAAAAAAAAATTACTAATCCTTTATAAACAGTATCTGATATCTTAAAATCAGATCTGAATTCTTTAATTAATTTATATACTATACACCATCTTCCATTACCGACACACTGGGAGGGGGGGGGGGGGAAGAAAAAATATTATTTATTATAAAATAAATTATAAATTATTAAATTTTATTTTTAATCAGCTGGATAATTATATCTAAACCAGGATGTCTTTATTTACTTCTCTAATAATTTATTAATATTTTAAATCTGTTTTTACTTTTCTTTTTTATTTTTTATTTTATTTTTTATTTTATTTTTATTTTTAATTTTATTTTATCTTATTAGGGTTTTAGGGCTTTTAGGGTTTTAGGGTTTTAGGGTTTTAGGGTTTTAGGGTTTTAGGGTTTTAGGGTTTTAGGGTTTTAGGGTTTTAGGGTTTTAGGGTTTTAGG
>NW_020798866.1:0-7770 GCF_003344945.1 Aspergillus welwitschiae | reverse complement strand
TTTAGATTTATTAGTTGTTTTTATGATGTTATTTATAAAATAAATAATAGAAAGCTCTATCTAATTTCCGTTTATAAAAAGTAAAATCTAGATATTAATTAAATATATTTATATGATTCTTTTTCCCAGGCTAGTATCTAATTATGAAATTAAATATTATAAATAATTTGATTTATCTAATCTACCAGAAAATAAACTTCTTAAATATAGAATTTAAAACGATTTTAGAATTAATATGATTAGACTTATTATAATCAGAAAACTTTTTTTAAATAATAGTACTATTATTTGAATATTTTAATAATTATAAGTAATTTTTTATTAGTTATAAAATATCTGTTCTTCATATTTATTTTTTTTATGAAAAGAATATAATACGACACCAGCTTCTATTTATTTATAATTATAATATAATTATATTGATTATAAAATTTAAAATATTTATTTTAAGCGTAATCTGCAGTTCTGGATTAGAATATTATAAGAATAAAATAATGTAAAAATCTTTTTTCAATTTTTGAAAAATTCTTTACTTCTTTTAAAAGTATAGAATATTAATTGAGAAATACTTATTATTGATAATTTTGTTTTATTTTTATACATATACTGATTTCTTTTTTTCAATTTTAGTATATTATTAGCTCTGTCAGCAGGAGCATAATAGATAAATAATTTTTGGTAAATTATCAGAAAAAATTCGCAAATCCCGTGAATATTAAAACTTTATGTAGTATTATAAATTCTAGCTAAGATTTAATTATTTTAATTTAGTCTTATTTTATTAATACTTCTTTAAATATAATAATAAATCCTAAATAGTACACGCTGGAAGTATAAAATTTGTATTTTAATATATATATAATTAGCTGGTATTTCTAAAAATAATTTAATATAATTCAGATATATTTAACATAATTCTTATAATTATATAAATATATAAGAATATTATTTAAATATATAATATAATAAATGTCAAGCCGGTCCTGAATACATAATTAACATAATTTAAAAATATTATAAATATATTAACCTGATTAACTAATATAACAGTATATTTATAATAATTATTTATATATAAAAAGCTATTTTTTATTTATTTTTTAAAATTTAATATAATAATAAGCATCGCGCAGATTTAGCTTTATAAAATTTTTTATATTATTAAGTTAATCTATTATCTTATGAATTAGTCACAAGAAATATTAATTTTTAATAATAATCATATTCAGACTATGATAGTCTAAAATAATTCTTTATATTTTTTTAAAAAACAGGATTCCCAGGATACTAGCAAAATATTTTTTTTATAAAATTGAAATTTATATTCTATAAGATAATAAATCTTTCATTCAGAGATATAAATTTTATGATACTATATAAATTGGAATCCGTAAAAAACTATTTTTAATAGTATTAATAATAATTTTAGAAAATAATAAATAGATAAGAATTTTATAGAGATATAGACTCTGGATTATCTATCTTATGACTTATAATAATCATTATATGTAAAGAATATGAAATAATTTTAATAATAATAATTAATCTACTTGCCGTTTTGAAAATAATTATTATTTTTATTCATTATAATAAAATCAATATATATTAGATATATTTAACTTTTAAAAGAATATAAGATCTTAATAACTTACTACCTTAATTAATATAACATCATAACTAATAATCTAGAAACATCTATTTTAGAATATCTTAGCCGTGTATACACAGGAAGTGATTTTATATAATAAGTTTTAGAATTAAGTATTTACTTCTAAAAATAATTCAGGTACTGATTCGATTAAGTCATGATAATAATATTAAAATATACTAAGATAATATAAGTACGGAGAGTACTAAAATTAATATTAATTATATTTACCAGAGTACTTATATCGGTTTTCTTATTTAAATTTTAAGAGATATTTACTTAAAAAATAACTTCAGATATATTTATAAAATATATACTATATAAATTTTTAATTGATAATATCAAGCTGCTCTCTTTTTATATTGAATAATAGAATACTAGTTTAATTTATATTATAATAATAAATATTATTATATTTCTAATCATGTCTGTGTCCGCGGCCGCAGCTATCATAATTATTATTTATATTATTATTAATATTTCTAGTATTACTCCGAGACTTGCTATTGATTTTTTATACCGGCATCTGAAATCAGCACCCCTGCAAAAGCACGCCATCCAGCGCTGGCCTTTAGAGGTCAAAAGACCTGAAAAGTTATATTTAATTACTGTTTATGACCATTCACGTAGCTTTGTTGATTTCTTTTTAATATTATGTTGTTATAATATCGCAAAAAACTATTAGAAAGATTATATAATTTTAAATAATAATAGAAATCCCAGCTCTGCGTGTAACAGTGGTATTAAAATTATAATTATAGAAATTTTTTTAATTTTATAAACATTTAGATAGTAATTACTATAGCCAAGGGATTAATTTAAATATGTATATCAATTAACTGTAGTATATAAGCAAATCTAGTCTACTAATTATAAATAAAATAATAATTAAATAAATCTAAGTAAGCTTCTTAGTATATAAAAATTTTAAATAGATACTGGAGCTTCTTATATAAGTAATATAATATTACTATTAATATTATAGATAGCGAGAGATAGGAAAGAAGTAAATAATACTGTTTTAATATTATTAAAATATAGAATTATAATATAATTCTACATATATTTTAACTGCAAAGCCAGAATCCAGATATAAATTAAAAACTAAAATTTAATTATATTATATAAGGAAAGTCTTATCTGATATTATCAGTAAAGAGAATATTAATGAGATTTTAAATAAAAGTATATATATATAGTTTAAATTTATTTATATTATCATATAATGAAGATATAAGCAGGCACTTTCCATTTCTTTATATTATTTTCCAGTACTAGAAATATTTAAGGCTTAAATAATCAAGTTAAAAGAAAGATTAATCTTATAAGCATGAATCTTTTATTGTTATATATACTAATCTGTATAATCAATTATAACTAATAGTTTTTATTATATTTAATAAGATGTTATTATATACCAGTTATATTAGACTATTTTATAAAATACTAATTTTTCTTTCAAATTAATATAATTATATAATCATCTTTATTCGCAGTTCGCTTGGAGGTTCTACGAGATATTAAATTAAAAAATTGATTGACTATATAAAAGCAGAATTAAAGAAATATTTCTAAGAACAGTAATAAATACTTAGTAGGTAAGGCTTGCTCCGTATGAAGATAAGCCTTACTTTTTAGAGCAGGCAGTAACTCACTGCTTATTATTTTAGGATATTATTATTTAAGGCAGTAAACTAATATCTAAAGCAACAACCTTTCTTAGAAAGAAAGGCGGTAGGGTTCTGCCTGCTTCAAAGAGCAGATCTTACCTACTAAAGTAGGCGGAAAGTAGGCGGAGGGTGTGGCATGAGTGGAGGCCGGTGTGGAGGAAGCCTGGCTGGTGTGGCGGTAGCCGTTCCCCGTAAATTGATATCTAAATAATAATTTTCCTTGGAAAAGAAGATAGTAGAGTTCTGCCTGCTTTAAAAAGTAAGTCTTACCTTATCGAATACAAGTCTTATCTACTAAAGTAAACAGAAAATAGACGGAGAGTGTAGCATAAGCAGAGGCTGGTGTAGAGAAAATCTGGCTGGTATAGCAGTAGCACCTTGCCACCTCCCTTTGAATATTATATATACTATGAATCTTGGCCCAAGAAATAGCTATATGTATAATAATTTATAGTTTCTATCTTATATATAATTAGAGATATATAAGTATAATCCTATAGCTCTGGATTATTATATTAGAGATGTTGTATATATACAGTTCTATGAGTTCTAGTTAATAATTCTGGTTATAAAGATTCTGGAGATTTTTATTAAATAGAAACCTTATCTTACTATTTTGATAAAATATAAATAAATTATTAAAAAATTATGAAGTTCCATTTTTAATTTCCTAATAGACTTAATTAGCTTGTTGTGTATTAATAAGTCTTCTTGATTTCTGAAGAAAATTTTATAAATATATTCAGAATAAGAAATACAGATAATTCTCTCTGTAAGTATGATGATGGTTTTAAGAAATCTAAAAATAGATTATAAGACTTATTTATTTTTAATATCTAAATATATGATAATGATTATTTTTGAAAAGAGTATTTACTTATATATATTTTTAAATCATTAAATTACTTGAAATCAATAACGTAATCAACGGTTGGGCGGCCCACCCCCCTGCCCGAACTGCTCAATATTATTAAAATAAAGTCTTTAATTCAATACAAACGCTTATAACAATACTATATAATTGATTACTAGATGGTTTAGAACACTGCGTATATCGGTGACTAATATTAAAGTAATTAATACAGTATGGAGGCGCGCGCGAGGGGATCTTTATAAATAAAAATTAAGACTTAATCTGAATATTTTTATTATTTTATATTTTCTTTTCTTGTTATATTATATTCTGGATTTTTTTAATAGTAGTATCTTTTATATAGATTATCTGCTTTCTTGAATGCTTTCTTTCTTATAACTATTTTTTATAGATTAGTATATAATTCTTTATTCTTCTTAGTTAATATAAATTGAATTTGTTATTACTAGCTCACATTTTTTAAGAAGCTGGCGTAGTATAGAATAAATAAGTAAACTTAGATTTATTTACTATTTTTAAAATAGATGTTCCACAGTATCTTGATGCTTTAAAAGATATTTTATATTATATAATATTTAAAGTATTGAGCTATTAGACTGATTATCCGGAGTTAGTATTCTTGAATAAATATTAAATTAAGAAAATATTTAATCAGGATCTAAAGAAATAAGATCTGTTATTTTAAATCCGCTAATAATATTTAATTTTATTAAAGACTGTTAATATATTTTAGAATAAATCTCTAAGAAGTCAAGCTTACTAATATAATTATAATTATTATATTTACTTTTAAATTATATTTCTGTATATATATTTAAGTATACTAAAATAATTAATATCACGAAGCTGAAGCAGGTGGGATGAATATATAGATATATAAATATAAATAATATTATTTTCAATATAACTTTGATTAAATTCAGAAGTTAAATAATTGTATAACTATCAAGTATTAGAAGACTGTATTTATCTACTAATTTATCTCTAATCCATGAGATAAAATATTTTTGAAATTATTAAAGTTTATTTATATTAGTAGTGTAACTGTTATCACTGATTTTAATTTTCTAGGTAGAGGGAACGGATTAATCTTTATATTATATTTTAAGATATATTTTATCTTAGAAGATTAGGATTAAAGATAGAATTATTTTATTAAATTAAATATACTTAATTAAAATAATCTATTCCTGATTTTCTGATTAAAATAAAGACAGCCGGCCAGTTCTCTAAGAATTAATTATTATTTTAGATATAATATTTAATTCTATAGTAAATACTATTTCATTAAAATTATAAATATTATTTAATAGAATTTTATACTTTTGTATAATCTCCTGGACCTTATTGAATTAGTTTTTATAATCTTAAAATTTTCTTAGCTTTTTAATAGTTAGATCATCTAGTAAATCAGGTACAGAGAAATTTATAGTATTAAATAAAATTATAAATCCAGTTAATATCTACTTCTTCGGGTATTAAATGGCCTTGTTTAAATAAGATTAAATTAATTATATTTCTGATTTTAAGCAGCCGGGGACTTGTATCTTACTTATTTAAAAATAAAATTTATTTAATTAATAATATTTTTTATTTTTAGATAGTTTTTTGACATATATGGATTATATCTTTAGTAAAATTATATCCAGATAATCAAGCACGAAGAGTGGATTAAGTAATATTATAAATATATACTGCTTGGTGAATACTGGTAATTTAATCTTTCTAAATAGTTTTAATAATAAGAAGCATCCTGCCTTCCTATTCCACCTGCGCTTTTAATAATATAGATATTTTTGGTGGTATCTGTAGTGGTTGAATAGCTTTAGGAACTCAAGGTGGTGTTTTTAAAAGGGGTGGGCCGCCCAACCGTTGATTACGTTAAGTCTTTCTAACAGGGTTTTATCAGAGGAAGGCGCTACCGCCACACCAGGGCAATGGCTTGATAGAAAATAGGCGGAAAAACCAGCACCCCTGCAAAAGCACGCCATCCAGTGTCTTTAGAGATCAAAAGACCTTGAAGAATTATATTTAACTATTATTTACAACCTACGTAGCTTCTTCTATATTTTTTGACGTTGTGTGGCTATAATATTTTAAAAACTTATAAAAAAATTATATAATCTTAAGTGGTTAATTTGATTATTAAAACAAATTTATATATTCAAGTAAATATTCTATTAAAAATATCTATAATTTTAAATACTATTAGAAAAGTAATAATAGGTATAAGTCTCTGAAGAGTATTTTCTATACTTTTTAAATATTATAATTATACTTATAAAAAAAAAGCTGAGGCTCTCTTTCTCGATACTATTATAGAAAATTTTATTAAAATTAAAAACATATATATATAATAACTTAACCAGATCAAGCTTATTGAATTAATTATAATAATAGGAAATAGAGATAATTTATTTATATTTATATTTATTTTAACATTATATTTATATCTCGAAGCGGTAAGACAAGATCTTATATTAATTTTTAAATTATATATATTTAGATAGCTTGATAATATATATATTAAAAATACCATTACTAATTCTTAATTAATTTTCACAGGATTTTTTGAGACTCCGACACAGCTAAAATCTCTAGCTAAAAATTTAGAACTGTATATATATATATATAAAATTACTAGCTTAGTAGTTTAATTATTTTGTTATAAGAATTCAATCTTAATCAGATTAATAAAAATATTATTATTTATAAAGATTTTATAATCTTCAGTTATAAGATTATAGTAGAACAGATTCTTTTTAATAACAATATATTATTAATTATTTATAATATAAAAGTCTTCTGGATCAAGATTTTAGAATCAGATATAATATTTAAATATTACAGATTTATTATAGCTCTTATAAATATAAATATTAATATCTATTACTAGGATATTATCCACGACAGATATTATTTATATTAAAATCAAATCTAAAAAAATTATCCAGAAAAATAAATCTTTTATATTAATAATATAATTATTATTATATTATAATTATATTATTAATAGAGTTATCTATACAAGAAATTGATTAAATAATAATAATTTTAATATTATAATCTATAATTAGGACCAGTATATTCTCTAATATTTTAAATATTAAAATTATAAATGTATATATTAATATTACTATAAACACTCCGCCTGCACGTACTACGCGGACGGTTAGAAAATAAAATAATTATTTTTATAAAAAAAATATGCCTGTGTGATAGAATAACCCATCCATCGGGAGCAAGGCCATCGGGATGATGTATTATAGTAGTTATGAGAGTTGTGAGGTTATTAATAGCAGTTCTGTAGTTTTCTGATATTTATAAAATGCTGATTTTTCTACTTAGATCACTGATTGTTCAAGAATCAGTCTATTTTATGGATATAAACTATCTTTGTTACTATTATATAAATTTATAGTATTTAGCAGCTGATTTCTTATCTAGTTGACAGGCTTTCTATCCTGATAAGTAGATTTTATTATATTCTAATTTTTTTTAATTATCTAAGAAGAATACCACCTATTAAAAATAGTAAAGAAATAAAGATATTTAATAATTAAATTAGTCTAGAATTA
>NW_020798865.1:0-7860 GCF_003344945.1 Aspergillus welwitschiae | reverse complement strand
TCCTACCTGTACTATGCGCAGCGGCGAAAGCTGCACCTGGAAAGCGGGCCAACGCTACCGAAATACTCGCCAAATACCAATGTTTCTGCGGCATCAGTGAGAGGGAAATGGGTGAGGTATCGTTCGGTTAGCTGAATCTCTGGTTTTATCACGGTATTACTTACTCTTGTTGTCGATAGATTCTGCACCGAGGCATGCCTGGACCCGGACGATCTCCTAAAAAACATGACTTCAGCAGACGTCAAATCCTGGTTCGACTGGATCGAAAAGAACTTCAAAGGGTCTATCAAAGCCCACAGCGCGCTTGCCAACTACTGGAGAACTTTGAAGAGGCTATACTCTTTGAAAAACCGCCGGGAGATGGATGCAGATATGAGGAGAGATTGCCTCAACGTAGGTGATGGTCTCCAAGTACCTATTCATGAGATCTATCTAATGGCAAGCCCTAGTATATGAATGTTGTCAGTTCGAGAATGGCTTTGCGTAAGCACCCACTGCCAAAGCCGACAGGCCAGTCGGAGGATCTTTTGCAGTATCTTGTGTCCCATCTTGTGGATTGTGATTCGGTGTTCGCGGACGAAAAGCAGCGTCTCTACGCCCTCTCGGGGCTCAATCTGTCCTGTATCTCTGCCAGTCGAGCCGTATCTTTTTTTGACACGAGACACCGCCTTCAATTTCAGGCGGACGGCACTTTGGTACCACCTGTAGACACGTCAGCTAAGGTTAGAACGCCTTTGTCTTCCATCGAGGAGCCCCTGTGTGATCCAGGCACCAAAATCTACTTGCAAAACGACGATCATGCGGAAGGAGGCTCGACATCCGAGACGAGCTCGTATTCTGACTCGGAAGTGGATACGGCGAGCGACAGCGATCACCAGTCGGACTGTTCCAGTGTCACAGATGACGGGTACCTTAACGGGAATGAGGAGACGGGCACTATTCTTTGGCGGCACGTGGAGTTCTACATTGTTCGTAACCCAGTGCCTGGACGTCGCCATATCTTAGCCGCCATTGTGTCCATCCTGCATACTAAAGGGGAAGGAAGGAAGTTTCGGCTGTAAGTCATCGAGCCACGTGATAATGAGGTGGTGCCACGTACTTACTTAATCACTAGGAAGAGATACGTTATCGAGCACGAGGATAATTTGATATTCGATGTGCTATCACAGCTTCTGGCGCTGGCAATACATGATGATATCTTCGAGGCTACTATTCAAGATGTGTCCCATATATACACAGTACCAATTCCTGATCATCGAAAGGGCATCCAGCTGAAGATAAAGAGAGAAAAGCTGGATGTATCGGTCTTCCGTGAGCCTGAACGTACTCCCCAGGGCTACAGGACATCTGATTCGTGCCCTCTGAAGTCCAAGACCTGGAGCCGATATGTCAAACGGATTGGAGTGCGAAGTGGCCAGGAACGTAACCTTACACAGAAGGTGTTCCGGCGCGGTGCAATTAATGCCATTAATAGTAAGACCACCTTTGGTACTGCTCATTCTTTATGGCTTACATGAACATCAATTTAGACAGCGCTCCATCCTCGATCCGTGATCAAGTCGCGGATCACGAATCTAATGCCGTGAAATACTACCTCAATGAGATAGTCGATTTTGATACAGCGGCAGCGTTTCACAAACGCCCATCGAACGAGGTCGTTCAACGTGAGCTGAGATCAGCGACCTTGCTGGCAGATAAAACCGCACCTATTGGATTGACGGCTACCCAGGCTAAAAAAATCACTACAGACCCAGAGGTCCGTCGTCTTCGAAGAGTCTGTCGCGCATTGACTGCGGAAATTCGCAGCCAGGGCTATAAACGTGTGAAGGATGCCGCAGGCACCGAGATTGGTGAGCGGAAGAAACGTGCAGATGCCGAGCTCAACAGTACACTTACGAGGCTCCGAGAGGAGGAGAAGGAGAGGAATCGCCGAAGGCACTTTAGGAAGACAGACACGGCTATTTTCAACCAACAGTACGAGCTCGATCGGACCTCTCCTGAGGCTAAACTACAGCCTCATGTGGCCCGGACCTACCAAATCCTCGAGCGCAAGGAGCTCGTTGATCTGCTCTGCTATTCAACTCCTACCAAAACAGACGAAGAAGCTCATCTTCGACGGTTAAGGTACATCCGCCTTATGGTCCGATGGCAAGACCGGAAGGAGAGCCCTCGGCGGGGTAAGCAGTCAGTGACCATACCAAAGCCCCAGGCAGCGAATCCTTCATCTGCCTGTGTCGTCGAAAATTTCGACCCACTGCAATGTCCATTCTGCCTTTCGGACACGCGCCTCTCACCTGCTGACCGCACGAAGCGAAAGAGCAAAACAAACAAGCTCTGGGACCACGTGGAAAGGATTCATGAGCAAGAGCTTGCAGCATTTGACTCGGGATTTCGCAAATGCGGACTATGTAGGCTGAAGAATATTGACTTTGTGCCATCTAGCGTGTCCAATTTCAAGAACCACACCCACACCGTCCATGGAATCAGACTTAGACCCTAGTTTGATTCGCTCAAATAGATGAATTTGACTTCGTGAAACTTGCACAGACTTTAGCAATTGAAGAATAAAGCTCTTGACCACAACATGGCAGTATACTGTTGATGCGATAGATGACGTTGAGAAGGAGACTTTCATCGCTTCTTGTGAGTTTGGTTACAAGGGAAGTTATACTACGCCCTACCGGAAAGGTAACGGAATTAACAATCACTCTGGTATAGATGGTGAGTAGACCGGAACGTGCCACAAGAAAATTAGGTAAGCTTCAACTTAAATGGAGCGTGACTAATTGAGAGATATCCGCAACACAAGACTAGGGGCCTGGATCAGAGCCGGAACCGGAGCCGGACCTGGAAGCATTAGAACCAGAACCAGAGAGCCGCAACACCCTCTATAAGTGGGATCAATCTACCGAAAAGGCACAGAGAAAGAAGTATAGTTCGTCTATCCTACCCCACTGGAGATTGAATTAGGGAATTTATTCTGTGTTCGAACTCCTTATGAACCGCGGTGGAGTCAATTCAGAGGTCTTCCTTTTGCCGGAGATGAGGCTACAACTTCCCCTAATCCGAACCTTCTTGCGCACGCAAGATAAACCTTTTTGTGACACGATATCTTGTTGACACATTTAGAGAACAGTGTTTGAAGTCACATCATCGTGACCTTTCCGATTTTCCCCTCAACGGGCAACACATCATTTTCCGCCACAGAGAATGGACTCCCTTGACTGCTATTTAATTGATTCTCATCTCGCCCTTGTGCACGAGGGCATCAGCTGCAATTGAGCAGCTTGCCGTGATGCTCCCAGGTTTGCTGAAATGACTGCGTTCCTCGCCCATGCGGTGAAGTTGCATTTATACGATGTCAATATAGAACTCCATCATCTTCTCGAAAGGTGCTGGCTGGCTTCCTACGATAGTCTATTCCGTGAGAGCCTGGAGAATAAACTGAGACCAAGAAGCCAGAACAGCAGCGAGATTCCCGCCTACTCTGTCGGTTCATCGACTCACGCCAGCTGAAAATTTGCAATGCTACTGCCACCGCCACGTCGCGAGTCCTCCGCTGCGTCGGGCTAAGAGAAGTAGATCATGATATGCAGAGGCTTCCCAAAACAGCGGCCGTCCTGCTCACTGTATTATATATTGGGATTCTCGTCTGCATTTTTTGGATGTTTGTTTCCCCTTAATTCGGAGTTATAGTCTATCTCTTACTACATATGCTGTATTGAGCTCCAGAAGAGACATTCCTAATATACAGCGGTGTTGGTGGTGAATTCATACTGGCCCCTCGCCTTGGCGAGACCGCTACCCAATTCTTATATACGTCTTACGGTACACCATTGATTTTCGGCAGATTTGGAGCCTCATCGAGGCCTTTGGTGGTACATGTCTGATGTTCCGTTCCGCGGCCTTGCGGCCCGCGGCTCAGCGATCTTGGAGTCCAGATTGAAGGGCTCCTTGCTAGTGCCCTTAGCAATCATGTTTTACTACAGAACACTCATACGACGATTACCTTGGGCCTAGAATGGCCAATCAGGTCGGGCAGTACCGTTGCCTGCTTCTAGTGCCAGCTGCTTGGAGACGCTTTCTGGAAGCAATGCAGTCCATAGAGATTCAACCGTCATAGGTAGTCACATGTGCCTAAACGAATATTTATTACGCTCTTAAATTCTCCCCAGCAACATAGAAAGATGACGCTTCTTGGGAGACATATTCTCGGCTTCTGCTCGACCCGTGGCTCTAGAGACCAAGAATAAAAGCCGCCTGTTCTTGTTGAGTCGGCCTTTAGATACAAGCCTCTGCTCCTCATGCTCAGAGATCAAGGTTATGGCATTGCTGCTGTCAACAGTGACTGCGCAATAACACTGTGCGCGGCTGATGCTTTCAAGGCCTTTTTCTTTCCTTTTCTTTTTTTTTTTTTTTTTTGAATAGATTTTATTCAAAGGGCGAGTATTTCTTTCATGAAACCTTCCGTGCGACTCTTTCTACTGGTGAAGAATCGGCAGGATTCAATTAAAAATGGACTGATTGTTTCCCCTCTCGCTCAAAAGCTAAAAAAAATCATCTCGATGTAACCTGGTGATACTGGTGCCTACTGGCCCGGCTATCAGATTTTGGAAAAGATTATGAATACGGGGGCGACTGGAGTTGTCCTGGATGGCTGCCAATGCGAATTAGAGGCATGTCTCCATGAGACCCGGCGGGTTTGCGTTCTATTCCTTTATCCAGTTGCTCCTGTTCTTCCTCGGCCCTCATCAGCTATCTAGGTACTCATCCAATGCCTGTTGTCTGTAAGAGATGTAAATACTACTTCTGGTATAGTGAACCATGCCTGCTATGCACGACCCATTCACACCTGAATTCCAGGCTCATTGTTTTGTTGCTGGGGGTTGGGTGTTGATAGGTGTTTCAGTTCCTGCTCGGTGGAGTATGTTCGCTGGAAATGCTCGTGCAGCGACTAAAAGTATCTGCTTCTTCTGGGGAACCAGGGACATGCATGAATCGCGGTATAAAGTGCCATCCGCGTAGCAATATCACAGATTGAAGGATAAGGGCACGCACTCCTCCGGGAATTTACGGGACGAAGCCCTGCCCTGCGTCACGGAAGATCATGGCACATGACTGTGCTCTGCTGCACAGACTGAGCGCTCAGTGACTAATCTGATTTGATCACTGGGTAGGACTGAGTCAAGGGTGAGTAGTCTGAGAGGCACAGTGAAATGTTATGTTAGGGCTCTGATACATGGTACCCTCAATATTAATTGACCCTCATCCTCACCACCCGGGCAAATGCGGTCAGCCTGGACCAGCTCAAAGTGGATAAAAATGGAATCCCGTCGTCAGCCTACAAGAGCGAGTATCGCTCATTCATATGCTACAACTAGCATGGGGGCAGAGATACAACACTGGTGGTTAATACATGACCCAGTTGTCGATGGTGGACTACCATATCCCTCAGAACCACACATGGGATCTCCAGCCCATTGAAGCAAGCACTGGTCATACTGTGGGAACCTTTCCTATCAGATGCTGGACACTATTCTCACCCTTTTCTTCTACTGCCTTCAACGAGACACCAAATTCCCATGCTGCAAATACCGTTTGGAGCATTCTCTGTCTTGCACATAGTACTAGAGGCCTTGCTCAAGCTGGGCAATATTGATTGACCACACAAACCTGTTGTCGTTGCGTGCTTCGTCCTAACCCCTAAATCCCATATCACAAATCCCTTGTCCCGACAGGGTATTCTCAACCATAATATCTGATGTTTCTAGGAGATAGTCCCTACATGATGCACCGGTCAATTCTGATAGCGGTTTGGCCAGCCAGAACACTGGCCAACTCACAACGGACTCCAACCCCGCAGGTACAAAATGCCCGGTCGGGCGATACCCAGACCCACCCGATTGGTTAGGACAGATTCCATGGTGTTGACACCGACAAGATTGTTTGCTGCGCAATTGGGATGGTCCATTACAACCGAGTCCAAGTGGTCACCAGCGAGGTCAGTTCATGCAGGTAAATGCTACAAATTCGCGGAGGACGCGGGTTAAACATACAAGAGAGAGTTAATCTCACCAGATCGTACCTAATGGGATTCTAGGGGCAGGGATCAGGAGTTTGACCTGGTGAACTGCCCTTATACGCCATAGACTATATCGACCGGTTACTAACCGTCTCGACCGGTTGTTGAACCTCAGGTGGGGATTTTGCCCAAGTAAACCGCCTAGAGTACATCGATTTTGCCCCGCAACAGTTTTGAGGTGTGCCAATATACATGGGCCGCTTGTTGCGGAGGGCACTCTCTTTGTTAATTGAACATTTGTCTATGATTGACCTGTATTCTGCCCACAACTTGTGTCGGGAAAATTAACGGCTTGCATTCCATACCGAACTGAAAGGCCCGCTTACTCTGTGCATATGTACGTGATGTTGTTCAATGTCTTGCTCCATACGATACCATAAATAGGGAAAGTATCTGTTCAAAGCCATTCCGGTTTTATTAGAAACTGTTGTGATATAAAGCTGTTGCCGCGGAGGAACGATACCGCAAAGCGGAAATAATTCTCATCTATGCGAGTTGACTTCCAATCAATTTGGACTTCATGCTGTATATATATCTTCTTTGCATCCCTTTGAAATAAGAAGAATCAAGCTTCCTATTCGCATTACAACAGAATCGCCTCAACCCCGACGTACAAATGCGGTGCCCCAGATACTCTATGCGGTACTCTCGTATATGCCATCACCGATATTCTCCTGTCACAATGATTCTGCTTCTCTCTTGTGTTTGCCTCGCTATTGCCTTCCAGCCCTTACGTCCTAATGTCTCGGTACAGTGACGATGCCCCTTTCCCTACTAGCGGGAACTTTACTGTTGGCACTGACCAATAATATTAGAGTCGTGATGCCAAAGGACTTGTGAAGGACGGATATCTCCAAGACCCAAGTATGTTGTGCAAGAGGCATCATTGGTCACTGCCAGCTGATCTGCCGCGTAGGAACTGCAACCGAACGAGCGTTGTCAGGGGCTACTAATACTACTACCACTCTCACTTTCACGGACATCGTGTGTCCAGGTATAGGAATACCAACTCCAGAAGTATCGAACGCGAGCGCCTATCGTTCATCACATTCCCGGGAGCGGCCACCCGCGGTAGCAACTGTTGGCAAACCCAATCATTGTCCCATATCAGTCGAGAGCTAATCGGCTATGTATATCAGGAGCATGAGATCGTTTCATCCCCACCAGCTGCTGACCTGGCCAACAATGTCATTTCAGCAAGTTGCTGCGTGGGCCTGGTAGGCAGATGTAACGGATATATACTGGACTCATGTGCTAACACTTGCATAGGGGTCGCTCTATTCACTGGCTAGTAAGACTCTGCTCAGAGCCACCATGGAAGGGACAGATTCTCAGCCAATCAAACCAGCGGCTATATCTACAGTGTCCAGCGCACTCGGAAGGTTAGCATCAACTACAAAGCTACTGAACTCGGTTGTCTCTAATTCATCACTCAGTGGGCATGCTACATCCGCGTCTTCTCAAACGGCCCGGGATCCTAAGGCTTCAACTGCTTTGGACATGCTGGCTACTGTAGCAGAGGCAAATGCTCACTCAACAGAAACCCCTGATAAGGAGGCAGGGAAAGCTGCTACCCCATCCACAACATTCCATATTACATCATCCACCACTACCAACGACATCGGTGCCACACCGAAGACAACCTCTTCTCCAACCCAGACAGCTACTACAGAGAACGTCGGTTGGGGCAGCATGATTGAGTCTAGCTTCAAGACTACGATCTATTGTTCTTTCACCGAGCGGTGTGGTCATCCAGATATTTCCTCGCCCTCTCTCCA
>NW_020798864.1:2983-7989 GCF_003344945.1 Aspergillus welwitschiae | reverse complement strand
TCTTTTTAAATATATAATAAAAATCATAATTCTGCGCTAGTTTTTTATTAATTTTATATAAAATCGTTTATAAATAATTAGGTTATCTGATTTATTATAAAAATTTTAAATTATTTGATATAATTATAATATTTCTTTCATTCTTTATAAGTAAGTAACTGTTAGATGTCTTTTAATTTTTTTATAAATTTTCTAAAGCTTTTTAATTTTTATAAAGACTTTAGTCTATATTACTTCTTTTTATAAACATTTACTTTAATTATTCATAAGTATTCCGTGCATATAAGATAAAATAGTATTTCTTTATAAATACTTATAAAGAGTTATTATATATATATATAAATAATAAAAAACTATATTATATTTATTTAATATTATCAAAATATTATTAAAGGTCACTTACGAGTCTTTTATTATATTAGTATTTATAAAGAAATAAATAATAAAATCTATAATTGTTTTTTCCAGTATTTTGTAAGTACTAGTAAAGATTCTAGAAAATCTTATTATTTTTTATACATTATTATTTTCTAATATATTTTACAGATTATATAATATTTTTTATATAAAATTTATAATTCCTATTTACAAGAATTCTATAAAACTAATATTAGTAGTTTTCTACTTATAAAATAGCCCGCGATAGAAGTATTATATAATTTTATATATATTTAAAACTTTAATTTATAATTATCCAGAATATATAATCTTCTAGATTCTTATAATAAACTTTTATATTTATTTTATTTTAATAGTTTATTCATTTTCCTTTTTCTTATAAGCATAAAGCTTATAGAATCTTTTAACTTTATATATATTTTTAGTATTTATTTATTTTAAATTAATATTTGAAGATTTACTATAAATAATTCTATAGATAGATTATTTATAATATCATATTTTTATAAGAGTAATTTTCTTATTATTTTCTTTTTTAGAAGCTGTTTTTGGTTCAGAATATTTTTATATCATAATTCTAAGAAAATCAAAAGCTATCATAATATTATATTTTTTTAATTTTTTATAACCTAGATATTATAATAAAATATCTACAGGATTCTATATTTCTAGACAATATATAATATAAAATCTAAATGATATATTTATTATACCTGTCTTTGTGATAATATCTTAAGGGGGGCGCTACCGCCACACCAGCTAGGTTTCCTCCACACCGGCCTCCGCTCATGCCATATTCTCTGCCTACCTTCCGCCTACTTTAGTAGGTAAGACTTACTTTTTGATTTAACAGAATCATACCGCCTTTTTATCCAAAATATATACTACCTGAGGACTGAACTTTCTGTCTTGAATAATAATAAATCTAAAGCAGTAGACAGTGAGATTCTACCAGCTTTAAAAATGAGCTTTATTTGATCGGGAGCAAGCCTTATCTACTAAAGTAGATAGAAAGTAAGCGGAGGGTATGGTATGAGCGGTAGCTGGTATAGAGAAAGCCTGACTAGTGTGGCGGTAGCGCTTCTCTAAAAAAAAATAAATATAAAAAAAATATAAAAAAGACAAGTATTTTATATTAATATTTTATATTTATATTATATAATTCTATATACTAGTAATTCTACTAGTTACTCTGGCAGTATATCTGGCTGTTAGAGTAATACCATCCGCTACTCAGCCGCTAAGACTGATATAAGCGTATATGAATAAATCAATCAATCAATATCAGATATACAGTATGTAAATTATTATTTTTTATAAGTAATCTCAGTAATTTATATTTTCAGATAATAATCTTTATTTCAGATTATTTTATTTATTTAATCATTACCTTTTTTATTATTATAACAGCCTTGGTTTTATTAGATATTATAAAACTAATTAAATTAGTTTTTATTTTATCAATATTATAAGCACGAGGTAAATATTCTTTTTAATTTACTAGTAATCCTATCTTATAAAACTTTGAAATAATAAACTATTATTATATTATTATTAATCAAAAATAAATTTATTATATAAATTTTAGTAGTACAGGATGTCTCTAGTTCCAGTTATATATTTTTTTAAATTAGATATTTAATATTTTAATATATTATTTTACTATAATTTATACAGATAATTAATTAATCTATTACTATCCTAGCTAAGATTTCAGAGTTTTATATATCATGAGATGTATATTAAAAATATATTAAATTTATTTATATTAGTATAATTAAGCTGCTGGCAGTCTTATTAAATCATTTAAATATTATATTTACTTCTATTTTATCATAGAACTAGTATAATTAGTTATAATTCTTAATCTAGTATTTATATATATATTTTCCTAATATATAATATTACTAACTATATCTTTATAAAACATATAAAAAGAGATCATATAATCTTGGATCTAATTATTTAATGTTTTTATATAGTTAGCTAGCTAGTATATATATACATATAATATTGTCTATACTATTGTCACAGTTACATTAACTATTCAAGATTATATATCTTTCTGACAGGTCTTTATAATACTATAGTTATTTAATATTAAAAACTCTAAAAAGATTATATAAATAGTTATTAATAGTATTAAATATAACTTTACAAGATTTTTAATTTATAAAAATACTGGATAATATATTTTTGCAGAGAAGTTGGTTCTTATTCATTATATAGAAAGATCTATTGCAGTAAAATATTTATATAAAGATAATTAATATAATCCTATAAAATTTAATTTTTTGAAAACAGTAATTATAACTTCCAGTAAAAATTATTATTAATAGAATATTTCTATATATCAGAGTTCTTTCCGAGTTATATAATACTGAATAATATATAAAAATAAATAAAATCTGAATTTTAAAATATTTAATATTATATTATAGAGAAATATTACTACTATACCAGCCAGGTTTGTTTTTATATCAGTCTCTGCTTATACCATATTCTTCGTGTACTTTCCACTTATCTTAATAAATAGTGTATAATTTGATTAAATAAGACTTATTTTATAAAGCAGATAGAATCCTACCGCCTGCCTAATCAGAAAATAAAAAATATTTTAAAATATTAGTTTACTATCTGAGTTCTGAATTTCTATCTTAGGTGATAGTAATTCTAAAATAATAGATAATAAAATTCTACCAGCTCTGAAGAGTAAGATTTATTTAATAAGAAGTATATTTTATTTATTAAGATAGGCAGAAAGTACATAGAGAATATAAAATAAATAAAGACTAGTATAGAAAAAGCCTGGCTGGTATAGTGTTAGCGCCTCCTATATTATATGATTCTAGATATAAATATCTATCTATTATTATAGTAATAATTTAATTACTAGAGTATTATTATCTAATACTTTACTGCTAGAACTGATATAAATTTATATTAATAAATTAAATAATAAACAAACTATATTAGATAAGAGTACTATTTTTTTTTATTATAATATACTAATTAATAAATAAAATTATTAAATTCTAATAATATATAATTTTTTACTGCTGCTTCTTTGCTCTTTATTTATGTATAATCTACTATTTTCAAATATAAAAATCATATATAAATAGAATATAAATAGAAGGACGCTACTGCTATACTAGCTAGATTTTCTTTATATTAGTCTCTATTTATACTATATTCTCTATCTATCTTCTATTTATTTTAAGAGATAAAGTCTGTTTTTTATTAGATAAAGCTTTTTAAAGTAGATAAAATTCTATTATTTATTATTTTAATATTATTATTACCTGAGGCAGAAATTCAGATCTCAGATAATAAACTAATATTTAAGACAGCTATTATTTCTTAATTAAAAAGAGGAAGGCGCTACTGCTATATCAGCTAGGCTTTCTCTACATCGGCCTCCGCTCATGCCACACCCTCCGCCTACTTTCCGCCTATCTTAGTAGGTAAGAGTTGCTCTGTAAAAAATAAGACTTGCTTTTTGAAGCAGGCAGAATCCTATCATCTACTACTTTAGATTTATTGTTATCTAAGACAGAAAATTCAGACCTCAGGCAGTATATATTTAAATGGGAAGACGGTGGTATTCTGTTTAATCCAAAAAGCAAGCCTTATCTTATACGGAGAACATCTTATCTATTAAGATAGGCGGAAAGTGGGCGGAGGGTGTGGCATGAGCGGAGGCCGGTGTGGAGGAAGTCTGGCTGGTATGGCAGTAGTGTCTTTCTTTATTTATAATTGATAGACTAAAGCTACTTGTATACTATAATTAATTAATATAAATATAAAAGTATCTTAAAAGAACCAGTACTTCTGTAAAAGCACGCCATCCAGTATCTTTAAAGATTAAAAGATCTTGAAAGATTATATTTAATTATTATTTACAATTATCTGTATAGCTTTTTCAATATCTTTCAACATTGTGTGACTATAATGTCGTAAAAATCTACTAAAAAATGATATAATTTTAAGTAGTTAATCTGATTATTATGAAAAACCTGTATACTCAAGTGAATATTCTATTAAATAATATTTATATTTTTAAATATTATCAGAAAAGTAATAATAAATATAAATTCCTGAAGAATATTTTCCTGAAATTCTGAATACTATAATTATATTTATAAAAAAAATAGCTAAGACCTTTTTACTGGATATTATTATAAAAAATTTTATTAAAATTAAGAATATTATATACACGCAGTAAGCCGACCTGATTAAGCTTATTAAATCAGTTATAATAATAAAAAATAAAAATAGTTTATCTATATTTATAGATTTATTTTAATATTATATTTATATCTTAAAGCAGTAAGATAAGATCTTATATTAATCTTAGAACCATATATATACTTAATTTTTATAAAAATCTCTAGAACTCCGGCGTGATTATTTCATTACAAAAATTAAATTCTAATAAATTAAATTAATAAAATATTATTAGCTGCAGATATCTTATAGTTTTAAACTATAAAATTATAATGGAATAGGTTCTTTCTAGTAATAATATATTATTAATAACTTATGGTATAAAAATATTAAATATTTTAATTATATAAAGTTCTTTAGATTAAGATTCTGGAATA
>NW_020798864.1:0-2968 GCF_003344945.1 Aspergillus welwitschiae | reverse complement strand
AATATAGACATTAATACAATTAGTAAAGATAATTTTCTGAATTATTATAAATCAATAAAATATTTCTTTATTATTAATATTCATTATTAGATTTAGGCCGCCATCCTGACAGATATCATATAAATTAAATAGATAAAATCTTAGAAAAAAGTTATCTAGAAAACTAAATCTTTTATACTAATGATAAAATTTAATAATAACTATATTATTAATAAAGTTATCTGTATAAAAATTAGAAATTATTATTATTATATCAGCCAGGCTTTCTTTATACTGGTTTCTGTTTATGCTACATTCTCTTCTATCTTCTGTTTATTTTAGAAGATAAAACTTAATCTTTATTAAATAAGGCTTACTTCTTGAATTAGGCAGATCCTTACTATCTACTACTTCAAGTTTATTACCACCTGAGGCAGAAAATACAGATCTCAGGTGATAATAATTATTTCTGGTTAGAAAGATAATAGTGTTTTAATAAATTAAAAAAATAAGTTTTATTTAATAGAAAGCAAGCCTTACCTTCTAAGATAGGCAGAAGGTAGGCGGAGGATGTAGTATAAATAAGATTAATATAAAAAAAGTCTAGCTGGTATAATAATGATATTTCTTTTAAAGATTTTATTAGATAATAATAATTTTAATATTATAATTTATAATTAAATCCAGTATATATTTTATATATATATAAAAGTCTACATAGATTAATATCTTTTTTTAATTTATATGAGCTATATAAATATAATACCCAATTATTTATTTATTATGATATTTTTTATTTATAGTAGATCTTATTAATAATCTTATAATTTAGATATAGATTCTTTTGCTGCTTCCCTGCGAGCTTTATTATTTAGAGAAATTTTAATTTATATTTATTATGATTTTATTATTTCTAGAATCTTATCTAGCTCTGCGACTAATTTTTATAATTTTAATTTTAATTTTTTTTTACATAATTTTTATCTTAATATAATATTATTCTTATCTTATTAGCTGTAGCTATTAGTTAGGAACCAGCACCCCTGCGAAAGCACAACCACCAACGCTTCTAGGGGTCTAAATACCTCGAAAAATTATATCTAACTACCGTTTATAACTATCTACGTCGTTTTCCTGGTGTTTTCGACGTTGTGTGGCTATAATATTATAAAAAGTTATTAAAAAGATTATATAGTCTTAAATAATTAATCTGATTACTATGAAAAATCTGTATATTTAAGTAAATATTCTACTGGAAAATATCTATAATTTTAAATACTATTAGAAAAGTAATAATAAATACAGAATTTTAAAGAGCATTTTTCTAAGCTTTCTAGATACTGTAATTATACTTACAGAAAAAGTAGTAAAAACTTTTTTTTGAATATATAAAGAATTTTATTAAGATTTAAAATACTGTATATATATAGTAAGCTAATTAAATTAAGCTGATCAAATTTATTATAATATTAAATAATAGAAATAAGAGTACTTTTATTTTAGTATTATATTTATATCTTAAAATAATAAGGCAGGGTTTTATAACTTCAGAATTATATATATTTAATTAACTTAATAAAATATATACTAAAGATACTAATATCAGCTATTAATTAATTCTTATAGGAATCTTAGAAATCCTGATAAGACTAAAACTTTTAATAAAGAATCTAGAACTGTATATATATATATAATTATTAATTTGATAAATTAATTATTTTATTATAAGAATCAGACTTTAGTTAACTGAGTTAATAAAAGTACTATTATATATAAGAATTCTATAATTATAAATCATAAGATAACAGCCGGAAGAGTTCTTCTAAACAATAATATATTTTTGTTTATTTTTAATATAAAGGATATTAAGTATTTTATATATATAAATACTTCTTAGATTAAGACTTTAGGAGCGGATACTGTATTTAAATATTATAAATATATTATAATTCTTATAAATATAAATATTAATATAATCAGAAAAAATAATCTTTTAAAATAGTAATATTAATTGACTGAGTATTTATTTATTATAAATATCTACTACTGGACTACTACTTCTATGAATATTATATAAACTAGATAAAATTTTAAAAATAAATTATTTAAAAAAATCAGTCTTTTATATTTATAGTAGAATATAATAATAATTATATTATTAATAAAATTATCTATATAAAGATTCTATTTAATAATAGATAATTTTAATATTTAAATTTATAACCGGGACCAGTATATTCTTTAATATTCTAAATATTAAAATTATAAATATATATATTAATATTACTGCAAGTATTCTGCCTGCGCGTATTATATAAAATTATAAATCTACTAATTATTTTTATAAAAAGAATAATAATAAAAGTTATATTATATTCTTTATAATAAAAAATATTATATCTTTAATTAGATCTGTAAATACTAAAAAGCTCAACTGAAGATAATTTATAAATAATATTAAATTATGTTATCAGCTTTTTTATTAATTCTCTGATTAAATATTATATATAAAAAGAAGTTTTTTCATGATATATCTAATATTTTAATAATTAATATTTAAAAAATAATTAATATTGAAGATATTTTATAAGATTAAGAATTTAATTAATTATAATATATTAAACAGAATCACATCTGTTCAGAGATTAAAAAAATTATAATAATAAGAATAATTAGGCTTCTCTAATATAATCTCAGAATATTAAATAAAGTAATTAATTCCGGGCTACTGAGATATTGATTTATAAATAATTCTATTAAAAAATATTTATTATTAATATTAAAATTAATAATATAATAACTGAAGTAGATGACAGCAGACTTCTTTTCTATAAAAAATTACTAGTTATTTAAAATAATAAAAATAAGTTTATTTTATATTATTAAAGCAGTAAGTATACAGCCTCTAATAATAATAATAATAATAAGAATTTATTAAATCTTATATTCAAAAAGACTACTAATACGCAGTATTATAAATAACTTAATA
>NW_020798863.1:0-8070 GCF_003344945.1 Aspergillus welwitschiae | reverse complement strand
AGTATATTATTTAAAATTTAAAATTAAATTAAAAAATTTTTAATAAAAAAATAAATTAATCTATTCTGATTATAATAAGAATCTAAAACTGTATATAAAATTCTAGTATTTATAGAATTTATAAATTTTTATAAATAATTTATTAGAAATTATTTTTATATTATTTTTTCTTATAAAGCTCATGTGCTAAAAAAGAAAGAAAGAAAATCTAGATTTCTTATAATATTAAAATAAAATTATTAATAGTATATATTTCTGGACTAACTTCTAAACTTCTTGACTGATATAAAAAAGTATTGAAAAGATTAAAAGAAATCTTATAAAATATATTATTTTTAGAGTATTTTAATTTAGAGCTGTAAATTGTTAATATTATTCTTTAATCAGAATTTATATCTTTATAATCTCTGGGTGGGCTGTAAATAATTATTAATAAATCTTATTTAATAATTATATATAAAGATATATAAAAATTATTTATAACTACTAGTCTATTTTAGAATAATAATAATTTATTTTATAATATCTAATTCTTGTTTTCTTCTACAGCTTATTCTCAGTATATCTATAATAATACATATAATTAATTAATCTGGAAAATTTCGTCTATAATTATTAGCATAAAATCTAGTAATATAAAAATAATATATTAGATTTCCAGTTATTCTAATATTAGAATAAATAAAACTGCAAATATATCTTCCTTTAATTATTCAGATTTCAATAAAATCTGGTCATAATAATCTCAGATTTATTTAAATATATTAATTCATTTTATTAGAAAATCTGCCATAATATTTTCCTTATTTAATTAATATAAAATTAAAAAATAAAAGTAAAATAGAAATTCCAGTTATCAGATATACCGGATATTAAACTATTTATCTATTATAGGATATTTTGGAAACCAGTAATTAATATATATATTAAATTATTATATCTTAAGTAAGTAGATAATTACTAATATTACCTTCCTATAAATATTATAATTTTGTTCAGCTGGAGTCATAATCTTTAAAGAATAAATTATAAAATATTATTAAGTATTAAATTTCTAGAATAAAATATTTATAATAATTCTATCTATTATATCTATCTTTGATTATATTTTTTTTCCAGATTATAGACTATTAAGATTAGGATACTAGTTAATATAATTTTTAAAATATTAAATATCTTTTAATATTTTAGTATCTATTTAAGAATTATTTCTTTTTTTAATAAATATATTAGAGACCAGACAATCTGGCTATAAGTTTTAATACATTATTAATAAAAATTATAGAATTCTAGAAATAATCATATATTCCATATTATTATAAAAACTTTATATAAAATAATAATTTTAATTTTCTAGAAATCCACTGCCATACTGTCCTTACTAATAATAAATCTAAAATCTTTAATATTAATAATATAAAAATTATATTTGTAGATTACTGCCTGTAATCCCGTTTCTTGAAAATATTAAAAAACTTTTTTTAAGATAAATCTTATATTTAATCTTATTATTACTATAAATAAGTAGATTATTGTTATAGATTATAATAAATAAATTAAGATATTCTATTAGAATTTTATTAAATAATTCTTAGTAAATAACAGACTTATTAAATAAACTAAGAAGAGATATTTTATACTTAAATATATTATATAATAAATAAAAGCTTAACGTAACCAACGGTCGGACGGGCCACACAGTCAGGCGGGCCATCTGGTAATACTATACAAAAGATATGTATTTAAACACAACATATCTCTACCACCCAGGTCTAGAAGAATTAGATTTCTTATATATAGATTTCAAATAGTATAAAAAATATCTATATGCCTTCCAAAAATTAATATAAGTCATTTAAAGCCTTACTATATTACAATACCTGTATTTTATATGTATTATAAAAGAAATTGTTTTAATTATAAAAGTAAAAATCTGAAAAATTTGAAAAAATAGATGGAATATTTATTCTTATATATATAATTTATCTACAAATTTAGAGCTTCTTAGAAGTAGTATTGGTTGATATATAATAGAATTAAAAAGACATCTTTTATATGGGATTTCAGGATGGCCCGCCTGACCGTGTGGCCCGTCCGACCGTTGAATACGCTATAAGATCTTTAAAATATGAATATATTTAGATTTAATAAAAACTTATTAAATCTTTAATTTAGCAAGAATTTATACACGGCTAATATAATATAGCATTTTATTAATTAAAAATAAGAGATACTAGTTTTTCTATAATACTATTTAATTTTTAAATAAATAAAACAGAGATATAATCTACTGCTAGATTTCAGAATTATTAAAATAAAATTAGAATCTAACTTAGCTTAATAAAATCTTTATGTAAATCCTTGATAATATATTTCTTAGTAGCTTCTAGTTCTTCAAGTGTTATTTTATAGAAAAAAATATTTTAGTTAATTTAATTCTCTTAATTTTATCTGAAAATCTATTTTACAGCAAGGCTGCAGCATATTAAAGACTATTGTAAAAGGTATCTATATAATTATAATACATTATAAATAGCTGTTTAAAAATATTTATATATTTTTATTTTTCTAGATTCTTTTAATTTAATTTTTTATTTTTAAATATCAGCAGTTCCGGCAGCTCAGGTAGAGTATAAAACTCATAATTTATATATATTAATATATAATTAGTATCTTAGCATGAGTATTAATAAAAATCTTATTTTAATAGATTATATTATCTTATTATTTAATATTTATAAATAATAAATTAATTTTTATTATTTTCTTTACCATCAGGGATTCCATCCACATAATTAATCTATAAATATAGTTTAAAAGAATTTAATACTTTTTTAACTGAATTTACCTGAAAATAATATCATGATCACTGATAATAAAAATCAGAGAAAAATTATTATAAAAAATATTTATTTATAATTAGATTCAGATAAATAAAATATATTAATCTATTATTTTTTTAATTATTAAAGCTAGTAATTCTACTAGATATTTTAAACAGAATTTATAAAATCTAGAATATTAGATTAATTATGTAATAAATACAGTATTAATATACTTATGAATATTTATTTTAGAATTAATAAATATTATAGTCTTGGTAGCAGTACTAGAATAAGAAATTAATGTTTTAATCATAAAACTAGTTATATTACTATTTAAAATATCTGGTATATTAGAAATTTAATAATTTAAATTAATTTCATTTAAAAAAGATAATTTTTCTACATTGTATCTTTTTTTACTTCTAATCTGATTTATTTTCTGGAAAATCTTTTCCTACTAATTCTTGTATCTTAAGCTATTTAAATTATATATCTAGATATTCATTCTTAAATTAATAGCGTATTCTTCTATATCTAAAGTAATAATTTTTCTATAAGCTACTAGTACTTTATCTAATTACAGACTTTATTAAAATTCTTTTTAATTATAGCAGAATTATTTTTCAGAGTTCTGATATTATTCTGAATACGGCTGGTTATTTTTTATCATTATAAAAGCTTAGTTCTAGGCGGCATATACTTTTATATTTCTAAAATAATAAATAATATTAGTATAATAATTTACTAGAATAATAAAATATTTTAAAACAATAATTAATCTCTGAAGGAACTATCTCGGCTAATTTAGTAAAAAATCTATAATATAATTTTATTATTATTTTATTATAGAAAGCTGGGTCTCTTTAATCTGGAATATAAATTAAAAAATATAATATATAAAAATTATTATTTTTTTATCTAGAATATTCAGAACTTATTTTTATAATAAATAATTAATTTCGATTCTTATAAATATTTTTAAACAAATTAGATATCTTTTAATATTAGTAAAGATCTGGCTCCTGTAAGTTTTAATATAAAAAGTAATATATGATAGAATTTTTTCATAATAGTTTTAAATATAAGCCTGTCAGAGAAGTATACTATTAAAATAATTAATATACATAAATAACTTTTAATAAATCTAATTCTTTTATTTATAATATCAAAAATTCTATTATCAGTCAGAGCAGAGAAATCTAGTAATTCAATATTTTTAATAATAATTATTCTTAGTTCCAGAATTACTAGCTGATTTTTTATAATTAACTTTTATCTTAATAACTCTTTCTATAAAAAGATTATATTTAATAACTATTTATTTATATATATATATATATTACTAGTCTAGTTCAATCTCTTATTTAGAGATTTTAGATTTTTTTAACTTTTCTAATTTCTCAGATATATTTATTTTATAATATATTTTAAATTTAGAATCCGCAATATGAGCTGTCTTACTAAAAGCTTTTATAATTTTTATAGAATATTTAATTAATTATTCAATTAATTTATTTTTATATATTAAATTATATTTTAGTAAGTCACATCAAGATCTTCAAGAGGCTGGATAATAAAAAGATTTTAAAAAGAACTAGATACCGGCCGGGAATTTCTAATTTTTATAATCTTTTAAATAAATTTTATATAAATAATCTGAAATTACCTGAAATTCAGAAATCAGCTAAATCTTATAAATCTTTAATTAAATTGATTCAGTTAATTCAGTTAATTCAGTTAATTCAGTTAATTCAGTTAATTTATTAGTAAAAATCTAGAATAATACTGAGATATTTATAAAAAATGATAATTTATAAATTTTAAAAGAAAATAATACTTCTTTCTAATTATATATCAGTTTTAATTATAAAAAGAATAAAGAAGATTTAAAGGTAATATAAAAGTCTACAAATTATAATAATAGAGAAGAATATTAGAAATCTATATATTTACTAAATAAAAACTTTCAAATCTAGAAAAAAAACTGTTTTTAATAATAACATTAGTCTGTTTTATATATTTTTAAAATTAATTAAGATTTAATATGTTTCTTTTCTTCTTCTTACCTTTATTATAAACTTTCTTTTATTAATCTAGGTTGTTTTATAAGTCTCTCTCTCCGCTTCTTTCTATTAATCTCGCTGGTAGCTCCTGCTTGTTAGACTGCTCTGGCTACTACTATTCTCAGTCCTCGGAGTAGAATATGTTACGTGACCTCTGCAGAGGAGTCACGTGGTAAGACATGGGAGGCCGAGGTCTCACACTGCCCACGTGGATCAGGAAGAATTTCAATCCACGCAGGCTCATATACACGCCTGAGTTCCCATTCACTGGATGTCGTTACCATTGGGAGATAAGTCTTGTATAGCTATTAACTGTTCTTAAATGAATATTTATATTATAGTACCATCCTCCGCGTGGCTGGCAGGGGTGGGCGATATTATTGGGTTAAATTTATAAAAATATATAAGATTATTTTCTATGATTCTATTAGGAAAGGTCTTGAATTAGCCTAAGATCTGTATTATTAAAATAAATTATATTGCTTTATAGATCAAATTAATAAATAACATTAAATAATATATACCTGCAGCTATTTATAAAATATTTTAAAAACTTTATATATATACCTGCGTGTTGTACGCATAAAAATAAAATATATTAAACTAATTATACTAAGATAGCTTGCTAGTATAGTTTTTCTAGTTTATATTTATATTAAAGTAGGGCTTTATATATAGTATATATTTATATAAAATAAATATGTTAAAGATTAATGTTATAAAAATCTATTTTATATACAGACTGTGGGAATCAAGTTTTTATTATATTTTTTTAATTTTATTATTGAGTATTTTAAGATATATATAATAAACTGTAAAATTAGTTTATTAATTTTATTAATAATATTTTATTAAATAATATTTTTAATACTAGTCTTAGCCAGATAATCAGTATATTTATTATCAGAAATCTTTTTATAATTAGAAAATTACTGTAAAGATATTATCTAGTAGAATTATCAGAGTTGGTTAAGTTATATAATAATATTTAATATGAAATATTAGTCTGCTTAATATTAATCAAAGAAATCAGTACACGCCTGGATTGTAATCTGATTATTAATACAAATGATTATTTTTTATATTTCTAGAAATATAGAGATTAGTAAGATAAAGATATCAAGATCTTTAAAATTAATAATGAAAATAATTATATACTGTCACTGTTTAACTAAAATTATATTAATATTAATTAATTTTTTAAATATACATTATTCATATTATCTCAAGACTGACAGGATAGCTGGGACAGTCGAATTCTATAATTATTATTATATTAATATTCTTTTGATAGCTGCTACCATCTGTATAAATTAAAATATACTAATATTAAATTTTATATATTATTTAAATACTTTCTCTCTTGCACCTGTAATTAATATATTCAGTAAGTAGTATGTGATATACTGAGTTGCTTATTTATTTATAATACTCAGTATTAATCTTTTTAATTATAAGATTTAGAGAATTATTATTATTATTATTATTATTATTATTATTATTAGAAGCTGTATATCTGCTATTTCTATAATTTTATATTAATTTAATTTTATTAATCCGGATAACTAGAAATCTTTTATAAGGAAATAATAGACTTCTATTTAATTTATTTTAATATTATTCTTAATTTTAATATTAACAGATGTTTTCTAATAACATTATTTTTATATTAATATCTTAGGGGAGGCGCTACCGCCACACCAGCCAGGCTACCTCCATACCGGGCTCCGCTCATACCACACCCTCCAGCTATCTTCCGCCTATCTTAGTAGATAAGACTTGCTCCCTATCAGGTAAGGCTTGCTTTTTCAAGCAGACAGAATACCACCGCCTTCCTAATCAAGACTGATTATTGTCTCAGATATCTGTTTATTGCCTGAGATCTGAATTTTCTGCCTCAGCTGATAATAATCCTAAAGTAGTAAGCAGTAGGGTTCTGCCTGACACAAAAAGCAAGCCTTATCTAAAAGGGAGCGAGCCTTACCTACTAAGGTAGGCGGAAGGTAGCTGGAGGGTGTGGCATGAGCGGAGGCCGGTGTGGAGGAAGCCTGGCTGGTGTGGCGGTAGCGTCTCCCTATCTTAGTATTCTAAAATTAAATCTCTTATTTAATATCTTATTACTTAGTCCTGAACTGAGTTATTTAAATAATTTAATTATTTTTATTAAAGTAACTTTTACTTCAGTAATTATTATTTTTTTCTTAATCTTTAAACAACCATGATTCTGTCTATCATTTATAATTAGCTGAGTTCTCTATCTTATAAAATATTTTAAATCTTAGTTATAATAATTTCAGTTTGCTAGAGGATTTTTTCATATATATAATACCTGATTAGAAGATTAAAGAAAAGCCTGATAATAAATTTAATATTATTCATAAATTATCTTTAGTTGATTCTTCCGGTGTTCACAAAGATAATAAAAATATTATCTCTTTAATTCTTATTATTTTCATAAAAATAGTAATTATCTTCATGACTCTCCGCGTAGTATATACAGGCAGGATATTTATATTTTATAGTAATATTAATATATATATTTATAATTTTAATAAAATCAGACAACAAACTGCCAGGATAACAAACCGTTGTCAGTTGGCCGCTCCGCTCACGATAAATATAATAATTAATTCAAAATAAAGTAATTTAATACTATATAAATAATATGTGTAGAATTAAACTAGATATTGATTTTATCTAGATATTTAAAGTTATTATAGTCTTTTTTATCATATTTTATCATAGCAGGGTGGCTGGTGTTAAAATATTTTATATAATTTATTTTAGATAATTTTATTATTTTCCTAAATAATTTAATATATAATATAGTTATCTAAAGTATTTTTTTTCTTATAAAAAACATTAAGTCTTTTACTTATTTTTTTATATTAGCTTACTGTATAAAGTTTATTTAATTTCTATTGAAATAATATAATATTTTATATTACTAACTCTATTTTCTTATATTTTTGTATATACTTAATAATAAATAATAATGATTTTTTATAGTATTTAATCTCTTTCTTTTAGTCACACAGTTGATAAACAGTCAAAGATATTTTTATAAAATATATAAATTAATTAGATAACAATAATAAGAGTAAAGAAAATATTTAATTTAATATTTTAAGATTTTAGAATATTATTTATAAATTATATAATAAAAAATTTATTACAGCGAA
>NW_020798862.1:0-8123 GCF_003344945.1 Aspergillus welwitschiae | reverse complement strand
GTTTCGCAACAACATGCTTCTGCGCTACCAGCGACGGGATTCACGACACTAAATTGTCCCGGACCCTCCATAACTGGTCAATCAACTAGTGTCCGATACTCCGTTATCACCCCCCGGTTATGAAGTATGCCTACTTACAAGAGCAGGGCATATTATCTACCTCTGAGATACATCCCTTGCAGAATTACCCAATTTTGTGAACTGCGGGTATCAGTCAATCAGCGAGAAAGCCCAAAACCCATGCCCGTAATTTGGGCGATCTAAACACCTCAACCAAATCTAGGAAAAATCACACACAACGACACATTTACCGCCATCTACTAAGACAAGGTATCACGGAAAGCCATAGGCGGTCAATTGATTGGCGATGTAAAAATTTACGTCTGTGGTTTTATCTGTTCTTCGACTGAAATGCACGCCACATGGTCAATTTTGTGGCGGTATATGACGGATGGATCTCAAAACCCTTGCGCCTGAGTAAGTGTAAGTTATACTATAACGTACCAGTCACCCATAATACAATGCATATTATAAAAGGAATAAATTCCCAAATTGTGTGGTAAATGATGTAGTTGCCGGTGAATTCGATGATATCAGCATGAAATGGTCTATCTCAATACTGGTTTGTGAATCCGTTAATCAACCGTAGAGATCCCGGCGAGCACATTCGTCTATTGACGATCAGGTAAGAGCGTTTTATTTCAAGCAACCATGGTGGATGTTCAAGCAAACAGGTGTGCAGAAGGTAAAAGACCAGGAGATTCCATGCCAGAAAATTTTTGACGGGTCAATTGCTGAAAGGACCATCACATCTCAGCGGACACCACCGTAGTTCAGAAGATACTGATGATTATTGACCTGATGGAATATATAGCAGCCAGCCCCGAGATCATCTCTGACTGTTCAGACTCTCGAACTCGTTTAATCACCACACTTACATTGTCCGCGTGCGCAAAGCCGCCTTCCCAAATGGACTCGTCCGTAAGTCAGTTGCTATCAATTAATGAGTGTTCTAACAGTGGGTCAGAATGTATTGCGTATTGTTGCTGAGATAAGTGCTCAAGCGCTTCAAATGGATCGTGACCTGCAAACTCAAAAACACGAGTGTCATGCATTACGTGAGGCGCTGAAGAAAACCACCGCTGAGCGGGATGAGGCAGTCCAATTGGCAGATGTCTTATATGAGACAAACCAGCAGATGGGCGCGGTTATAGACCACTTTCTGCAGGAGCGTGCAAACGACGGGCGCGAGTCGGAGTCGTTCGAGGTCATATTAACCCATGTTCTGCGACAACGGGACAGATCTGATAATGGAAACAGACCACAGAGCTCTATCGCTACTGGGGAGGAAAAGGGTAACGGATCCGCTATTGAAGAGAATCCTGGTTCCGTTGGAGCAGACACACAAGTTGCAGGCATATGAACCGGGGGGGTTGCACATTGAAACGGTTTACTGTACTTTCGATCGAGGTAGTAAAGATATCTTCCATAACATCTTCAGACAGTATACCGTGAAAATATCTTTTACAAGCCGAGCAAGAAGAAACAAAGATCTTTCACGAACCTAAATTCAGACTAAATGGATGCACCATGAGCTCGATCTCTTCGTATCTTTCTCATATACCTGTCGTTGGGCAGTAGAGGAATAGGTAGAATAGGCGGGATTGACTAATGGGTACAATAGCATATCCCCTTGAATATCTCTTAATATATTGCCAGCTACCAGCAGCTAAATGTACCAGACCAAATCTAGACCCGCCATCTCACCCCACCCATCCGGCGAGCGTAGGATCACTTCGAGAGCATCACCTCCCTCGTGGACAATCTCAAGACATCATTGTCGCGAAGTTTTAATTTCTTCAACCGACGCTCCCACCAATTGCGTCTTCTCACCCAAGGCCTGGACGTCAGACACGCTCATGTGCGGAGCCCGTAGTCGTCAATCGGTTGAAATCATCCGCATGATCGCTTTGATCTCGGCGTCTCATATCAGCCGTTCCTCCCAAGACAGGTCCATCATATAGAGCCGTGACGGTGGCCATGAGCTCATTGCCCTTGGTTATGGTTGCTTCGAGCCATCGGAAGGACGTTTGCGTGACCGGGTAGGCGGTGATGAGCAGCACATCGCCGGGACTGGCGCGTGCATGGTATGACGAGCTGACCCGGCGAATAGTACCTTGGTCGGGCAGTGCGGCGAAGACACGATGGCAAAGCAACTCGATCAGCAACCAGTTCTTAGTCACCCGAGAATCGTGTGGCAGAACAGCTATGGCTTGAATGCGGAAGGGTGAAGGCGAGTAGAACGTGAGGGTCCGCAGGAGCCGTTCTTCCAGTTCCGCAGACGGGTAGCTTATGTCGAATGAAGGATTCGTCTCGTCGGAGGGCGACGATGTACAGCACGGACAGAACGGAGAGAATGACTCCGGCGAGGCTGCATCCGCTGCAGTATTCGTGTCTGAGGTAACTGGCAGGGTGATTGGGGTGGTCGGTCGACGCTGTCCAGAGTACGACATCTCTCTTGCCTCCTAATGCGATAAGGCGGACTAGGAAAGTGAAGATGATAAGACGAGCTTGCTGGAAAGGAAGAATATGGCATCCACTCTAAGCTCTGAAAACATAACCAACGCCTTGTGTCAAAGCAGCGAGCGATGCAGAAGACGTAGGTGGGTATAAAAGACAAGGCTATGAGTTTTACAGGGTCAACGGTTGACAAAGGAGTGGATATTTGAATATTAGCCTTAGTCGCCTACCTCTCGTTGATTCCTCATCTTGGGGAGATTGGGCATTGGCGTTGTTCATATGGACAACGAGTGTTAATATCGACCAGACATAAATTCTGTTTTATGGAATACAATTGTCAGACGATCTGTGTAGAGCAACTTTACTAGCAGATAAAACATGCTACAAATAAGGTCCGGCAAATTGCCAACATACGACAAACGGGTAAGATCTAGTTCGTTCATGACGGAGGGGTTGTTGTGGGCAGTTCCACCCATTCGGTTTTGTTGCACAAACCACTACTGTACCCCAGGACCAGACCTGGGCACATTCAATAACCGAAAACCCGTCTTGCCTCAGCAAGTGATCACAAGTACTGTTGAACTGAAGCGGTTGAAGTCGGCAACCCTCATATGGCAGGGGCTCACCATGGGCAAACAGAAGTATACTCTTGGTACCTAGACGCCTTGGTCATCACTTGCACATAAGATGAGGCAACCTTGGCCATGCTGGATAAAAGAAGCAAAATGGACACGATATGTTCCTGATAGACGACCGCGAATGAACGCAATTCGCATGGGTCTTCGGGAAGTGTCCAAAGTCCCGAGATAGCAATGAAAAGCGCACTCGGCTACGCCCACAATGCCGCGAGGCACTGGCGAACCATATCTGTAACTCCTTTCCTGCCCAAATCCGCTCAACAATATTGAACAAGCTGACATATCTAGATGACCGGCTTGCGGTGAGGGTCTATCCCCGGGCTGTACGACTGAAGCAGGCCCAAGGGATGGGTATGCCTGGTCGGTTACTGATGCAAAGGCACATTGAATGAACACTAGTCTGGCCATTGGGTCGGTGGGCCTGTACGATGCAATATGCAGAGATATCGGTCGGTCGATCGAGGCCGTCCGTCCTGTTGCAGTGGCAGACGTGACACCGGGCTCTGAGGTAGGCCACCCTCAACGGACTTCGGTGTGGAGCTAGTCCGCTTATTCTTCCCATTCAGCGTCCGTCAATGTCGAATAATGCTGCGTCGCTCACTGCGAGGATTGAGCGTTTAGTACGAGTAAACAACCAACAGCGAGCGGAGCTCGATCGCCTCCAACGTATGGTCACGGAGGTCACTGACATATCCGAAGGCTGGAAAATGAGATGCACGCAACTAAGAAAGGATCTTCTTAGGGAACAAGGCATAGTATGCAGCTTGGAAGAAGCATCAAGTAATCTTCAACGCCATGTACATGAAGCTGTCCAATCATCGAGGCAGCGTCGAGTTCGCCAGGTCAACGGTGAAGACACTGCTTTGGCTCCCACGGAGGCTGATCGGAACTGATTGAGATATGGAGTTTTTGGGGCAAAGTAAAAGTGACCAGAGAAGTACTGCTGCAACTACCAAGCACGTGGTCCGGGCACACAGACACTTCGTTCTTGCGGGTTCCCGCCCCTTGTTGTCTGCCTTTGATTACTTAGGGAACCGTTCACAAAAAGGTGCCATAACAATCCAGTAGAAAGCTCCCTATACGAGTGAACAGGCCCGCATGTTTCGTCTCCCATGTATGGCATTTGATGAGACTGTCAGCCGTGACACTCCGGTCGTAGTTATAGTAAAGACCGCGCCGCTGCTTGAGCGTGAGTAGACATATAAAGCAGTCCTCCGCAGCCCACTACAGTATAAGACCACCCAACAAAAGCAATTGCAGTCAGACACCAGGAGCCTTATCTTCATGGCTACTTGGAGGGAAGGACCCACAGTGGACAGGACCTTTGTGATCAACGGTGCCAACGAGGGTGACCCCATCTTTGGCCACTGTGACAATCTATCGAGGAACTTAATAGACGATGACGTTCCTCCAATCCAACGCACCATCGCAGCAGTGCCATGTGAGACCACTATAGCCGCACCGCCGTTGGCGCTACACGCAATCGATATACAGTCTTGTCAACAACCCGATGTTGGTGACCGCAAGAGTGTCTTGGAGTGCAGCGGCCTACCTCCTGAACCAGACCTTTTCAGCATAGAGATGCTCCGGCTTCTTTCGTTGTATTCGGCGGACACGTCCAGATACCGACGCTTTCGGCACAATATGCACCGCAGAGGTGCCGGGCCAATACGGCACCAATTGGAAATCATGCGCCGTTGCGTCAGCGAAGCACTCCGAGCATCAGATGGGTCAATCAACGGCACAGAATTTGTGCGTTTGGTTCTGCGACGTCATCCATGTTATGGCCAGACTACGGTCGCAGCAGCCCTCTTGAGACAGCTGATTCCTGGTTTACTACGATGCCTCGCCAAGGCCAATCGCCGAGGACTACTGAGCATTGCGACAACGGTCATTAAACACTGGGTTACCCAGAAGGATCCATCAGAGTTATCGCAGGATGACAATGATTGTGCAATGTCACTGCCGTCCGGCTGTATCGTTCATGTCCATGTGGGCAATGTCACGGAATTTGAAAGAATATAGAGGGTCTACAATCCTTGATTACAGCTCTGGCGTTTCGAATACATCGTGCTTAGGTGCTATGTGCGAAGCTGTTTCGATTGCAAATCTCTTCTTCTCTCCTCTGCATTGATATAAGTCACTTTCCGTTACTCGTACTTCAGGTACCTATCCACCACCTCTACTAAGAAGCGCTGGTGCCTTCATCCTCCTGAAAATGCACCGCGGGCACAATGACCGCCACATTCTCGTTCTCCGGCGTCGGTTCGCCCGCGCCGCCCGCTGCAGCAGCCTCCATCATCGTAAGATTCTCCCACTTTTCAAACACGCCAATTACACCGTCCCGCAATTTCTGGACCGCTTCTCGAAAGTGGCATAAGCGGGCTTTCTCGCCCCGGCAGCGACTGTTCAACTGGGTGTTTTCGACCACGAGGCTGGCGTGGGTCACCTGCAACTGACTGTTTTCCTTCTCGAGGCGCGAGCTCTCGGCATGCTTCGCAACATACGATTCCTAGAGCTACCGGTAGAGATCCATCAGTCGTACTGCTTGCTCTGCAAGGACTGGGTTTTGGTCATCCGGTTGTTACAACCTGCGATCAGGGTCCGGAACGCCTCGGCGGCCGAGCTGATCGAAGCAAATTATTCATCTTTTGCAAGCGGTCCTCTGGGGAGTGGCTGTGTCATAGCCTGGGAATTGTTAGCTCCCGCCAGAAGCTCAAACATATGCTTCGTGCGAGAATGAAGGTACCTGTGACGGCTGCTGGCAGGGCTCAACAGGCTTGGATATCCTGCCGTTGTCACTGTGTCCCAGGCCTGGTCTCGCCCAGTCCTCGCGCTTGCGCTTGACTGGCCGCCCCTGTTCGTTGCAACGGCTCGTTTCGTTTGATGATGCTTTTGCTGGAATGGAAGAGTGGTCGTGGATACTTCTGGTCCCAGAAATCGATGCGGAGGCTCCTTTTATATGGCGAATACGATGGTGCAGACTAAGTCAAACCCGTCTCACGTTCAAATAAACGTATCTGGGGAGCTTGCCTTTGCCTGACCTTGGTCTCGGGATGCGATTTACCCACTATCCACTGAAAGCCCTTTATCGGGTTTCCCAACGTGAACGACGTGTCCGATTCGCGGTGTTCTGATTGATGAACATTTTGCCCATACCCTACAGCGCAGCTGCGGTCAAGTCAGGCGCGGGCAGTTGGCTCCACGACTGGCGGGCATAACGGCCACAATAAGCTTCTCAATTAACCTGGCCATGGATATTTGGCAGAGGATGCTATGGATATAGGGCTTGCGCGGTTCCCGCAGGATCTGTGTGCTAACCAGGCCATGCGTTTTTGGCGTCCCCCGGCTTGGTTAAAAGTTCGTTTGGTACAGGCTTATTCTTGACTCCAGAGGGCTACAGCTGGCTGATCAACAGGAATCCCACGCGCTAAATGTAGCACGTATGGTCGACTGTTAGTCACAGGTTCCGCACAATATAAAGGCCAGGGACAGGGAGGAATACGGAACTTCTCATTGTGCACGATCCTATGAAGCACAGTGAGCCTCCTCGTCAAATGAAAGGATCTACGCACTGGACGGTGGATGTTGGGTACTATGAAGTGTCGTAATTGCTTCGGTCGGACACGATACCTGGGACTGCGACTACACGCCGCCGTGACCGAAAATGGTCCACATAGCTCAACGCAGCAGAGGCCGGCGACAGAACTCCAGCCGACCCCACCTCCAGACCAAGCTGAGAATGATCGCAGTCGAAGGTCACTCGCTCCATCGCCCGACATCCCACCTCGTCAGGCATCCAGCCAGGGCCAGGGTCATGATCAGCAAGCAGAAAGGTTCCAATCCGTTCCGTGTGTTGTGTCGTGCAGGCAATGACCACAACTCGCACTGCAAATTGGTTTGTCATCCTTCCAGCGCTGCGTGGATGATCGCCGCTAAATCCACCAGGGACCTGGCCTAATCACACTGTTCTCTGCATCGCGTCTCAATTGCACACAAGCATAGTGGGATTGATTGAGATGAATTAGGGCCTTTTTGCGGGATACATGGTGCCCTGGCAGGTCATTGCGGCCACCTACGATATTTCGTTTGACATACATCCAACATCCATATTTTATCCTTAGGCTGGGGCTAGGGACCTTGATTGGGGGACCGACTATAACTGCATCACTTTATACGGCCTCAAGAGGAATGGACTCTTCGGTTTATACTAGCCATAAGTATCCGGCGCACACAAGCATAGTGGGATTGATTGAGATGAATTAGGGCCTTTTTGCGGGATACATGGTGCCCTGGCAGGTCATTGCGGCCACCTACGATATTTCGTTTGACATACATCCAACATCCATATTTTATCCTTAGGCTGGGGCTAGGGACCTTGATTGGGGGACCGACTATAACTGCATCACTTTATACGGCCTCAAGAGGAATGGACTCTTCGGTTTATACTAGCCATAAGTATCCGGCAATGAAGAGGAAATACGCCTGTGTACATCCAATATCACTACTATCGCGGTCTCAACTGGCAACTTAAGTTGTAAAAGCACGGACTATCATAGCTGAAAGCAGCTTGACAATTCATAGAACGAGTGGTTAACTCAGAGTGCAGAGTCGGGCAATACCATCGCTGCGAGCACAACCACCTGGGCCTCTGTAGAGCAGTATCCACCACAACAAAACACAGCGATAACTTTCTCTGTTCTCCTAACCGACAGGCTCTCGATGACTGAGATATTCTGTATATTCTGTCTTGAGCGCACGGTACAGCCAGTATGTTGGCCACCGTTACCCTCAGTTTACCATGGCTACTGGTTCTGGTCGGCCATATTGCCTGGAGACATTCAGCGGTTCTCCACCTCAACATGGAGATTTGACCCTTTCGTTCTGGCCTTATCCATCCATAGAGTAATCCGGAAGGTCACGTTTGATTCTTCACTCCCTCGCAAGCGCAGTGTTTCCAAGACC
>NW_020798861.1:0-8269 GCF_003344945.1 Aspergillus welwitschiae | reverse complement strand
AGAAAGAGAGAAAGAGAGAAAGAGAGAAAGAGAGAAAGAAAAGTTACATCGACATAGGCCAGCATCCTATATAGGAACCACTACATAGGCCAGTATCCTACTTAGGCACTACCATAGCTTGGCGAATGACCGTCAAGGATTTGAACAACATCCTGGCATTTAGCGTGACTTGGACGCTGTGGCGACTCGCCATGGTGGGACGATGGAATCAATAAAGAAACGCGCAAAAGCGGTTGACATTTCACCCTACTCGGAAGTGTCTATTACTCGTATGGCTTGGGAAGCATTGTACGGCTAGAGCACATAATGAAGTTAAGGCTTCAAAAGCAAGTAAATCCGGAGCTGATTAACCAGCTAGCATATCCTGAAACAATATAGTTGCATGGGAAGAAGCCATTCGATACCTAGACCAACAATGTTTTTTATTTCCCTTGCTTGATGAGTACAGCCTCCGCTTTTCGCACGTGAGGGGGAGGGTTGATAGTGAACTAAGGGTTGAGTCCCGAAACAAGATCCAACACGGACTGTTCCCAGCAGACCCCGAGTAAGAGAAGAGTGGGGAATAGTTGGGACTTCCTGAGCACAAAAAGAGAGCCCCGGACGCTAGTTGCCCCTAGGCTTTGAACGTGTCACCGGCCGGGCTTCAAACTTCAAAATTCTTGACCATCGTCTTTGCAGGGATTTCAAATCCCTTCCAGTGAACCTCCGACCGAATTCCTCCTCGATACGTTCCCATTCAAGTTTTCTGTACACCAGTTTACGAAGGAGCGCATCTTCCGCATCCGAGTAAGGCCGGCCCCGTTGGCGGATGGGGAATGAACGAGATGCTTCTGCTCGAGCCCTTGCCCTGGTTAGAGGGCCCCTGCCCGTGGCGAGCTCGGCGTACCCCAACCTGCTGCAGGCAGGCTCCTTCCGACGATGACACTTTGACCGGGAGATTCTAGATGGGCTACACACGGTAGTCTCAGTCACAGGCTGGGGCCCTCATTAACGAGCACAGAAGTCAGCTGAGTCGAGATCCGTGCCTGGATTGTTGAGAGTCGTCCAAGACTTTCATTCAGGCCATCTTCTCAATCAAATATTCGGTCTAGAAGAAGCCAGGTCGCCATATTCTTCCTACAGCAGTCATCAGCACAAGCTGTTTGATCTTTACTGAAGCACTAGCCAAATTCAACTCTCTAAAGTATTGCGAAACACTGTCCCCTGTATAGACACATCTCAGATTTTTGACCTTTGCAACGTTCACACGTGGGCCTTTTTTCGTCGCATTTTGTTCTCTTTATTCGGCAGTGACGACAGGCATTCACAAAGGTACCAAGCATTACAAGTCAGTCAGAGGTCCCGATATGCGCCGCTAATTTGCGTAGTGTTGATTTAAGTAGAGGCTTAACATCTTGCGTCCGGTGGGCTTTGGGGCAACACATTCCAGGGGTTTACTTTCTGCGAATATCGAGAGTGTTTGGCATAGGAACCTCCCGCTCACGAGCGAGCGTGGGATAACATATTGGAAATTTGGTGTGGTGGTGGATAAGAGGATAGAGATTGTCTACTGCTGTTCGGCCCCTGGGCTGAAAATGGCACCTGCAGCTGATAACTGGAAGACTCAGAATGAGGCTGGGGCTCTTGTAAAGAGTCACTCATAAGGCTAGAGCTTGGGCTGGGTAGTGGATATTTGGGGGTGTTATGCATCACGCCAACCAGCCTCCCTTATTGGCCATATAGGCCATCTCGTGGAAGCTGTGACATCTCTCAGCCTGGCAAGGCAGGATATCCGTTTGGGAAGAGTGCAGGCTAATGGACGGTTAATATCTGTGCGGTAAGATGCCTGTGTCTGTCATCAGAAGAGGAATACGGAGGGCACCAAGGCTGCCCGTATAATGCAGAAGTACAGGGCAGGCCATTCTCTCCATCCGCAGTTGATTCGCCGTGCATCTGTGACGGGAGGGACTAGCCTAGTCAAGGTACGGTTTCTGCTTATCCTTCTTTTCTTTTATCAGGCCCACTTCAGCTGCCGTGGTTCTACAAGTTTGACACACAGTCCCAACTTATCGTATTCACATCGGAAGTTCAACTTAGCGTGAAAGCCATGCAGGTTGGATAAGAATCAACACGGAGCTGTGCGAACGCGGGTTTCTGGTTGGTACATGAAAACCCATAGACTCTCCGCACACGCAGACAAATATACTGATGCGATAATTCGGTTATGGCAATTTTGTTTTGTCGCTCTTTACTTTGAGCCCCTAATATCTTTCATGCCGATGCGGCCAAGGCTGACAGCATGGAAGGACAAAGTGACTCGCGCCTCAGTGGCACGCGACGGCGGCAGAGATAGTGTGGTGAGTGTGAACCTAAAAGAACGAAGGGAACCAATGGCCTTCCCGTAATTAGCGAACAGTGAGGCGGACGAGTCGCAAATATCGGTTGCACGATGGTCATGGGATTAGCAAACTTGACAAGTCAGAACGACTGGAAGATGGGATGGAAGGAATGCCAAGTAGAGTAGAGGCTGATAAGGGAAATAAGCCATCTATTTAAGGATTGGAATAGCGCGTAGTGGTTGCAGACGGTTCTCGGGAAACGGACGTGAATGAGGAACGGATGGTCTGCTGTCCGGTTTCCGTTTCTTCATCGGGTGGGACTAGACGTGTGTGTATGTATTACCTGACAATTGGACCGCACCAATGAAATACCAGGGAAAAATGCCAAAATATCATCGCTCCGGCTTTGCACTGGGTTAATCGGGGCGGAAGAAGGGAGGGGGGGGGGGGGGGGGGGGGGGGGGGGGGGGGGGGGGGCGAGGAATATCCCCGAGAGCAGAAGCTCTCACTACTGTTCTGCGTATTAGCTGTATCCACTAAGGGAGTATAAGTCTGGACCAATCAGCTTAACCAGCAAAATCATGGATGGGTCTGCTTGGGCTAGCTCGAGAAGATATCGTAGAAGATCTTACTGGATGCGTACTGGGTGCGAAACTCTACCGGAGGGGGCCCATTCCAGTGCCAAACGGGTCCCATCCCGTATCTCACATTCTCCTTCACTCCCTAATTCCTTTTACGCAAACAGCACATAAAAACAAAAGCGCGACCGTCTGAACCTTCGTTACATATTGCATACAGTCACACATTCATGCTTAACATTGTACCGGGCCAGACCCCTACTGCATCCCTACTGTACAGGCCTAAAGGGACCAGTGCACGCTCTCGGAAAGAAGAAAGAAAACTCACCAGCCCCTGCCTCGCCAAGAGCAGAAGCGGTTTTTGAGATTAGATGATTCAACGTATCCTCACAGCATGAGATTCTCTACGTTTGAGGTATACTGAGTGTGGGTCAACATCCTTCTTCCATTACTCGTTATGGTGTAAGTTACAGTCAGGGCGCCCGCAGAGAGTCGTATTGCCGTTAGCGACCCCAATGTGTCACACCAATAGACTGTATGCCATCAGAATATTCACGCATAAACATGCATATAGTTCACACCATCGACCTCTGCAAAGTTGGCGCACTGCTAGCACGCGTGCTGGACGGATCTTTCAGTTAACCTCCAGGGTATGATGTATGCATCTTTAAATCAGCATCCACGTTCGTGAGCTGAAGTGTTAAAAGTGAGAGTCTTTCGAGCGACATTACTCGTGAACCAGGGAGCATCGTACAGATAGTCGAGATTGACTATAGGATCACCTAAAGTGCAGTTGGACGAAGACCTTAGATGACTTGGCTGAAACTGTATCCGGGTTTCCTTCACCCCAAATGACTGCTTACATCCACCAGACATGATTAAACTGGCTATTGTATAATGGGACTGGGGTAAAAAACCGATCGAGGGATGGGGTCGACTGCATGAGGGTTACTTCTACGTGCCGCCGATTTCATGATACGCATCATAACGCCAGAGAATTAAGACTGAATACCAGCGTATTATACTGTATTGACCTGGCATGGTCTTTTCATGCTACCTTCCTCTCAAGTTTCAGACGCTTTAGGTGACCTGCATCAGGTCCATAGGCTTCACCCTTGACTGAACTACCCCTGCAGAGGATGTGGGGGAGACGCTATTGGGGTTGTTGAAGAATGTATAGATATTACTTTGGAACTGAATTTAGGGTATATGTTAACTTTATACTGTGTAGATCAAAGTTACTACTTAATTGCATATCTCAATGTTGGTGCCGCCGGAGCACCAATGAGGTAATTTCCCGGTGGCCATTTACCCGAGTTACATTTACTCGAACTTGACTATAAATTGGATTCCCCGGCTTTCCTTCATTGTACCGTTTATCTTTTTTCTTTTCTTTTCTTTCTTTTCTTTTTTTTTTTTCACTTCAGATTACTTCACACTGCACCACATAGCATCAAACATGTCCCGTTCCCTCGAAGGAAAATTCGCCATCATCACCGGTGGCTCCCGCGGTACCCCATCCCCATCCCCTTCCTCCCCGCCATCACCCCGCCATCACCCCACTAATACCTCCCAGGAATCGGCGAAGCCATTGCCCACAACCTCGCCAGCAAAGGCTGCTCTCTCCTTCTAAACTACACCTCAGACAGCTCTCGCACCCGCACCGAATCCCTCTGCAACACCCTATCCACCACGCACAAAATCACCTGCATCCCAGTGCAAGCCGACCTCTCCGACCCCGACCCCGCCCCCGCCGTCAACACCATCATCTCCGCCGCCAAAACCCACTTCACCTCGCCCACCACCAACACCCTCACCATCGACATCCTAATCAACAACGCCGGGGTCAGCAAAGACCGTTTCCTCAACGACCCCTCCTCCGGCCCCATCGACCCCGCCTACTTCAACTGGCACTACACCATCAACGTACTCGCACCGCTGCTCCTCACCCAAGCCTGTGCGGAGTACCTCCCGCGCAAGCCCGCGCACAGCGGCCGCATCATTAACATCTCGAGTATTTCGTCCTCGTTGGGGTTCACGGGCCAGTCGGTGTATGGGGGCACGAAGGCGGCGTTGGAGGCGATGACGAGGACGTGGGCCCGGGAGTTGGCCGATGTGGCGACGGTGAATGCGGTGAATCCCGGTGTCGTTGTGGGGGCATGTATTTTGCTACGGGCGAGGAGTTTTGGAAGCAGATGCAGGGGTTCCAGGATAATACGCCGTTGAGTAAGTTGGTGGATGGGGAGGAGGCCGTGGAGGAGTTGCTGAGTGAGGAGCAGAAGAGGTTGATTAGGGAGAAGATGGGTGGGAGGAGGCCTGCGTTTACGAGGGAAATTGCGGGCGTGGTGGGGATGCTTTGTACGGAGGATGGGGCGTGGTGTATCGGGAGTGTGGTTTGTGCTAATGGGGGGTTGAAGTTTACTACTTAAGTCGCTTTTTTGCCTTCCTTTTGGCTTATCCTTTGGATAGTAGAGATGCTTACCAGAGTAGAGGGCGTTGCTTTGCATTGATGAACTAGAGTGTATTACTTTTATTTCTAGATTTAGAATCTGTGTTATATGAATAGTCACTTCATTCTTCAGATGCTCGTAAGTATCGTGAATCAGTCGCTGAATGCAATTTTGGATAATGGTATAGGTGAGCATAGGTTCTCTTGGTAGGGATCGAGTTAGGGTTATGCACGTTCCCGTCAGACCCGTGTCGTGACCACCCTAGCCCTAACTTCTCGACAACCTGACTATGTCCATCCAGTATATAATATTAGCATGCAATAATGGATGCAAATACCGGATAGGACGGCAATAGTAAAGTGGATGTCCCAATTTTGTCATATTTAGGGTATATTTAGAGTGAAACGCTAGTACTCATGGGTAGATAGTACACAGTAGTATCAGGCAGGCACTGGTACACTGAGATTCCAAGCATCATGAAAACATAGACAGAAGTAACTGCAGCCAAATGTTGATCAGACCACTGACAATTCATCAATTACTTCTCACTGGTATCTACACTATATCTTCACAATATTTGCATCGTGTCTGGGCTGGTCTGGGCTCGGCGGAATCCCGCCCAAGTGGGGCCGCCAGGCCACGCACGCAGATGACTAAGCTTCTAGGCAGCGATCAAGTTCTCTTGGACCCTGAAGGGTCTTAATCATGCATCTCCTGCCGGAGAATCTCATGCTCGCTTAATTAGCAAAGTTGCAGTGTCGGTTGATTCCTACGGTCTGTCAGCATGGATGCAGATACTATCCTTGACGCTGTGGCCCCACGCGGCGGGAGGGCCAGGAGTGCATGTGACCTGTGCCGGCATAGAAAGGTGCATGCCCTATGTCTCTTACTACGGGTTCATCACTGATGCAGTATAGATTCGGTGCGACGGAGAGAAGCCAGCATGTGAGAATTGTCATTTTGCTGGCGTCACTTGTACCTTTACTATCACTGGTCAACCGAGGAAGACCATTAGAGAGTAAGTTCGAGTGGCAATCTGATAGTAACATTATTGCTGATCTCTACAGACAACTCGCTGAAGCCAAGGCTCGTGTACAAGAACTAGAAAGATTCATCGCTGGCCATTCTCTCCCAGGAGCAGTTTCACCAATCATCCAGTTGCAGGATGAATTGCGATCTGTCTCACCATGTCCGCCGATGTCGCTTTTCGCCGCGCCATCGCATCCTCAGGACTCATCCGATTTCGATACAGCCTTCGAAATCTTTAAACAACATCTGGAAAGTTCCTGGCCAGGCACTACTAATTCCCCTCAGCGCACCTCGTTCCATGCCACTGTCTACCGCCAGACTGGTACTGTCTTGGACTTGCCCGGCTTCTTAGCCCGCGTGACAGAGTCCTACAAATCCCAGTATGTCTGCATCTCGCCAACAGTGACCAGTCCTCAATGGCCCAGCTACACGCTGATCCAGCAATGTCTCGACTACTACGTCGCCAAGAGCATGTACTTGACGTTGCCTGTTGTGGATGTATCCGCCTCCCAGGCTGTCCTTAATGCCCTCGTCTCTGGTCGAACAGATCCCGCGCCTACCACAGCAGACAAAGCCCATCTCTTCGCCTTCGCAGCCTTTATCACCAAGCAAAATCACCACCAGCCGCAGTTTGCAGATACAGATCCGGACGCTTATGTGCAGTCCGTACTGACACTCGTGCCTAAGCTGATGCTTGAGCTAGCTAGTGTGGAGAAACTAGAAACCTTTCTCATATTGGTAACCCCCTCCCTTTCCCCTACTCGACCATACTCTCTATATCCTAACATAGATATAGGCCCTCCACATCGCCCCAGCCGGCTACCCTCAACAAGCCCAAATCCTCCTCTCAACCGCCATCCGCATATTATACCAATTAGGTGGCCACCGCATCACCCCTCTCCCAGAATCATCCCCAACCCACAGTAGCAAAAGCCATTCGCACCTTCGCGCCATATTCTGGCTCTGCTACAGCATGGATAAAGAAATGTGCATCCGCACCTGCTCACCACCTCTCATCCACGACATCGACGTCGACCTCGACCTCCCCCAAACCTACATCGGCTCCACCACCCACTCTCCACCCCCACCGCAACCATCTCCATCTTCTCCATCATTCTACGACACCTCCAATCCCCCCCTCCTCTACCCAACAGACATCCGTCTCGCCATCTTCAAATCCCACATCTACAACCGCCTCTACTCCAGCCACGCCCAATCCCTCCCGTCGGCCCGCCGTCTCGCGCATATCCGCCAACTCGATCAGGATTTAAGTGAGCTGTATGCCGAGTATCCACTGGGACATACTCCTACACATGCACAAGCACATACTCCTAGTTCAGAACATAGCTCCAGTACCAGCACATCCAATCATCGTGATCCAACAACAATCCCCTCCAACGAAGACCGTAGTCAGAAAGTGATCAATATCCGCCCGGTCAATATCCACCTCGAATACCACTACTGTATTCGCAAACTGCATGAAGCGAGTATCACGACTAGTTTATCCGTCGTTTCTGCCCCGCTTGCTTCCAGTCTAGAGCTGTATTATCAGGCGTCCAGGTCGACATTACTGTATTATTTGACTTCTGGTCCTGGGGGGTTGGTCGATCGGTTTAGTTTTTGGTGAGTTCCCCCTTCCTGTATTATAATCATCCTGTCCCTAGTTATGTATAGTATACTGATACAAACGGTGTGTGTGTGGTGGATAGGATCCATGCACAATTTATCCTCTCTGCTATTCTCACTGTTTTCTGGTGCTTAATTGAAAATCCGGACCCAAGAGACCCGACCTTTACGAGGGATTTGAGGATGTTGGAGGAGATGAGGGAATTGTTTGTTTGTGGGGTGTTTGATGGGGATGGGATAGGTGGGGGGGAAAGGGATAGGGGGAGGT
>NW_020798860.1:0-8363 GCF_003344945.1 Aspergillus welwitschiae | reverse complement strand
ACGGCAGACCCGATGGTATATGATATGGTATACGAAGGATAGGATATATAAGGACACTCTCTCATGTACTTAGTTAGTTCTGTTCTTCGTGCTCAATACTACTGTCTTTAAGTAACCATACGTTTGGAAGCTTAGCTACAGAACGCTCGTCCGCACTTACTTACGGATAGCTGCGCGGCACTATTCGGCCTTACTTCTCTTCTCTTGTCCACGACCTAGTTGTCTCTCAGATAGTCATCAGTCAATACTACCTTGACGTAGTTCAGCGGTACGTATACCAACGGGGCTAAGCTAACTGGGACAGGGAAGCGATCCTAGGGTTTGACATTAATCTGAATAAGGCCCGCAACGCCTACTATCAGTATTAGAAATTAAAGATAATATTTAAAAAGAAGTTTTATAACTTTATTTTTATTTTTTAATATTTAATAATAAAGGCTGATATTACTAAGATTTATTAAAAAGATAATCTATATTAACAGCTATCTTCTAAGCTGAAAAAGATAATTATATTCTATTTTATAAATAATAAAATAGATTTTAATCAGTTTACTGAGATCTGTACTAGTATATCAGATTTTATTAATTATTTAATATAATATTTAGAAAAAATAAATTTATTATTTTATTATTTTTTATTAGTAGTTTTTAGTAATATTACTTTTACTATTCTAGTTTTTACTGACAGCTGAACTCTCTGAACCGCCAGCTGTGTTTTAAATCTGGAGCTAGAGGACTATATCTGTTTAATAATTAAAAAATAATACTTTATCTACTACAAGTACAGTTATTTGTTAAAAAAGATTTAAAAAAAAATAATCTAGATTAGATAAATAAAGATTCTAAAGAAAAATAAATAAAAAAAAGATAATATTTAAAACAAATTTTTATTTTAAATAAAATAAAAGTCTATTTAAATATATTAAATTTATAGAATCTACTAGATTAGGAAAGTAAAAGTTTTATAATTAATATTTTAATATTAAAAAATAAATTAATAGTATTTATTTATATTTTTATAAATTGTGATAGAATAACCTAGCTATTGGGGTCTTGGGCGCCGGGATGACGTATTACAGTATTTATAGGAGTTGTGAGTGTGATGGCGAGCGGTGTTGGGAGGCACGTGACTGGATCACATGACGTAGTTCTGTTTGCTTTGTTTGTTTCGCTTTGTTTGTGTTACGGACCCCTGCTAGTTAACCTACTAGTAAGGCGGACTCGACAGGCAGAAAGCGCCGATAAGGGTAGTACTCGGGTAAAACCAAACTGTTATTTAGTATAATCACGGATTGCTAATACAATGCCCGGAACAGCCTCGCACCACGTGATTACGGTATATAGACGAATATATAGTATACAGCATAGCATCATAGTCTATAACTACTATACTGGTATATGGCAGACCCGATGGTATATAATATAGTATACAGAGAATAGAATATATAAGAATACTTACTTATATACTTAATTAATTCTGTTTATCGTGCTTAATATAACTGTCTTTAAGTAATTATATATTTAGAAGCTTAGCTACAGAATACTCGTCTATACTTACTTATAAATAGCTGTGTAGTATTATTCAGCCTTACTTCTCTTCTCTTATCCACGACCTAGTTGTCTCTCGGATAGTCATCAGATGATACCACCTCGACGTAGTTCGGCGGTACGTATACCAACGGGGCTAAGCTAACTGGGACAGGGAAGTAATCCTAGGGTTTGACAGTTTGCTTATCTTTGTTGTTTACATGTGCTCCCTTATACTTCCTTCTTTCCCTTCTTATGTTTGATATTCTAGACTAGATGCACTAAATAAGATATATTTAATTGGCTTTTATATAATATCAAATATTACAGCTACTTATTTCTTTCTTTAACTAATACTGCACGTGGTTAGTTATCCAGTAAGACTACCAGTATTCCTCCGACATATGTTTAGCAATGCTAAAACAGCTAAGACAGAACAGCCTGAACTGAATCTTCAGAAACTACTAACTAATTAATTCTGAATAATAATAGCTAAAGAAAGCTAAACTGGATCAGTCTTATATAAGAAGAGCTTATAATAATATCTAACTATTTTATTAAATAAAGAAACTAATAATTATAAAGAAATTATTTAGAAAGAATTTAGTAAAATATATAAAAAGAATCTAAAGAAAATCTTCAATTTAATTTTCAGTTTTATAAATAAAATAAAATTAAAGATAAATACTGTAGCTGAATAATATAATATATTTATTCAGAAATAGAATAATCTAGTTAAGAAGTATGACAAGGCCCTCCAGGAATATAATATATAAGTAATAATAATAATATATTACTTTATTTATAATAACCAGAAAGCTGATACTTTAAAATCTAAGAAATCTCTAAAAATCTCTAATTCTCTAATATTTAATAATAGAAAGATTTTTGTATTTAAGAATTAGCTGATCACGATACAGTAGAAGCTGAAGATAAATATAAACTATTTAATTATTTTAATTATCCAGCACGCGTACGTGAACAGCTGTTATAAAGATAATATCTAAAAGTATTTAATATTTTAATTTTATTTTAAAATGACTGATTTCTATGAAGATACCACTGATATATTAAAGTATTTTAAAATAATTTTTATTAATTTAAATAAAGTCTGCAACGCCCGCTGCTAATATTAAGAATTAAAGATAATATTTAAAGAAAAGTTTTATAACTTTATCTCTATTTTTCAGTACTTAGCAGTGGAGGCCGGTATTATTAAGATTTATTAAAAAAATAATTTATATCAGTAATTATTTTTTAAATTAAAGAAGATAATTATATCTTATTTTATAAATAATAAAATAGACTTTAATCAGTTTACTGAGGCCTGTACTGGTATGTTAGATTTTATTAATTAATTAATAAAATATTTAGAAAGAATAGACTTATTATTTTATTATTTTTTATTAATAATTTTTTATAATACTGCTTCTGCTATTTCTGTTTCTACCGGCAGTTGAATTCTCTGAATTATTAACTATATTTTAAATCTGGAGTCAGAGGACCGCGCCTGCTTAATAACTAAAAAATAATATTTTATCTATTATAAGCTAGACTATATTACTAGAAACTATCTGGAAAAGAAGATAATCTAGATTAAATAAATAAAGATTTTAAAAAAAAATAAATAAATAAAAAATAATATTTAAAAAAAGTCTTTATTCTAGATAAGATAGAAATCTATTTAAATATATTAAATCTATAAGATCTGTTAAATCAGAAAAGTAAAAACTTTATAATTAATATTTTAATATTAAAGAATAAATTAATAGTATCTGTTTATATTTTTATAAATATTGAAGTAAATGCCTTCATTTATATAAATATTAATTTTATTATTAAATTAATATACTGTTTATAGAGTAAGACTATTCTCTTAAATATAGATTATATTATTATAAAATTTAATAATAAGATTATTATATTTTTAATTTATATTATCTACTTTACTTTTATTATTAATAGATACTGATTTAATAATATATTTTTTCTAATTCTGGATCTCAGCCGGCATGATATTATACTAAAAAAAATATAATTTATAAAATATAAAATTTTATTAAACTGTTAATATTAATAACTTATTTAGCTAGATCTTTTATTACTGCAGAATAAGATTAAAGTAGATTTATTATATTAAATTCTTTTAGATATTCTAATTCTGTGCCTGATTAATTAGAGCTACCAGTAAGATACTATCTGAAGAGATAGATATTTCCAGAAAATACTAGAATTATAATATCTAGTATTAATTTCTAAATTTAAATTTATATTATTCTGAACTTGTTAAAGCTTCCTGTAGGAGATCTTAACTAAGATAAATTATAATTTAAATAATTAAAATTTCTAGTATTAACAATTTATACTACTTTGGGAGTCCCGCAGTAAGAATACTCTAAATAAAATTAAAATAATATTAATTAAAATTATTATATTTTATAAATATCTCTAGAATCTGAAGTCTGAAATATTTATTATATCTTTCAGTATAATTAAGAAGATAATCTCAGAAAAACTAGATTTTATGAATTAAAATCCTAAGTTAATAGAAGAAGAACAGATTAAATAAATTTTATCTAAATATTATTATAATTTAATTAATATTTTTTTTAAAAAAAAATCAGATATTTTTCTGTCTTTTTATCTCTATAATTACTGAATAGAGTTGGAAGAAGATAACCCGTTGGATATAATTTTTTTATATAAAATAATTTTAAAGAAATTAAAAGCTATTTAAAATTATATTTTAAAAAATCTAAAAAAAAAAATTTATTATTTTTAATATAATATTATTTATCTTATTTATTCTCATGGTTCGGAAGCCTGGAGGAAGATTATATTTATATATTAATTATTAAAAGCTGAATATATTTATCTGTAAGAATCTTTATTTAATTCTATTTATTAATAAGATAATGGACTGCTTAAAGAATATTAAGATTTTTATAAAGCTGGATATTTATTAAGAATTTTACTAAATTTATATAGATTCCAGCTTAGAGAATTTAATAATTTTCTGTATCTACTATAGAATATTTAAGTATTAAGTATTTTTTTTTATAAATAGTCTAACTATTTTTTAATACTTTATTAATAAGATTCTCATGGATTTTCTAGATAAATTTATTACTATGTATATTAATAATATGCTGATCTTCAGCAAGAATAAAGCTGAATATAAAATCTATATATATTAAATTTTAGAGCAGCTTCGTGCTGCTGATCTCTAAGCAGTTATTTATAAATATAAATTTTATATAATAAAAACTAAGTTTTTAGATTTTATAATTTATATTATTAATATATATATGGATCCAGCTAAGACTGCAGTTATTACTAAATAATAATATTCTATAATTATTAAAAAAATTCAGTTTTTTCTGGGCTTCTGTAATTTTTACTATTATTTTATAAAAGATTATAGCTGAATTATAAAATTAATAATTCAGTTAATTTAGAAAGATACTCTTTTTATCTGGAATAATATTTATAAAAAATTTTTTAAATATGAAAAAGAGTCCTAGTATTTATATTTATATTAGTATACTATAATTTCTTAAGATCTATACAGATTAAAACTGATATAATAAATAAAATTATAGCAGAAGTTCTTTTTTAATAAATTAATAAAATATAATATTTTATAATATATTACTTTAAGACTATGTCCCCGTCAGAATACAATTATAATATTTATAATAAGAAAATATTAGTAATTATACAGACTCTGATAAAATAGTAAGCAGAATTAGAAGATTTATAATAATTAAAAAGATTTAGAATATTAACAGACTACTAGATTTTAAAATATTTTATAATCTTAAAAAAACTTAATATCTACCAGATTTACTGAACAGAGATTTTCTTTTATTATTATTTTATAATTTATTATTATCTAAAAAAAAGTAATATTCTAGCTAACTGTCTTACTTAGAAGAAATCTAGTACTGGAATATCTAAGAATTATTAATATTAAATATTATTAAAACTAGAATAATTAGAATCTAATATTATTTTAATATTTTTATTTATATTTTCTATATCTGAGATTTTAGTCTCTGTAGAGTTAATCTTCTAGATAGTTAATTAAATATTTATTATTAATTATAGTTATCTGTTATTAGAGTTCCTTTGAAAGAAAGCATAACAGCCAGATAATAATTATTTTTTAAAAATAAATTATTATTATATTAAAATTAACTGGTAGTTCCGGATGAGAAAGATTTCTAAATCTGATTATTAAATAAAATCTACTGTTAATTATTATTTATATATTTAGAATATACGAAGATACTAATCCTTATAAAATAGCAGTATTATTAGAATATCTAGAATAAAAATATTAAATATTATATAAATAACTATCTAATATATAAGAGAAAGAATATTTACTATAATTTTTTTTTAGATCTACTTCAGCTTTTACTAATTCTATTATATTTTTAATAATATATTTTAATAGATTTTTATTTTTTTCTAAAAGACTGCTATGGCTTCGATACTGTTTTTATAGTAATAGACTAATTCAGTAAATATATAATTTCTATTCTATATACTAAATAGATATTTATTCAGAATATAATCTGTCTGTTTATAGACTGAGTATATATCTGGACTGGATTATCTGATATAATTATATCTGATTACAGAGGGTAATTCACAGCTGATTTCTAGAATAAATTCTATAAAATTCTGTAGATTAAATTAAAATTCTCCACTGTATACCACTTTTAAATTAATAAACAGATGGAGATTATTAACTAATATACTGTTTAATAATTTATTCTATTTATTAATTACTTCTAGAATAACTGGTCAGAGCTACTACTTCTAATTAATTTTATAATTATAATTCTATTATATAAATTAATAGAGCTGTTATTATTTATAGTAAAAAAAAATATAAACTAAGAATATTATTTAATTAAATATCTTCTATAAAATCTCTATTATATATAATTATTTAGAATCAGGCACAGGAGTTCACCCGCTGAATAGAACAGATATAATAGTTTATATAAGATAATATATAAAAAACTTAAAATTAATAGATTTAGCAGGTAAATTATTATTAGTATCCAGATAATTTTAATATTAATAATAAAATTTTTATTAATATAAGAAATTAGTACTGGGATTAATTCTCACAGAGGCTTTCAGAGAGTTAATATAAATTTATTCTAATTATTAATAAAATTAAAAACATGTACAAAGTTTATTTTTTAAAAGATGTACATGTGCATCCAGTCTTCTATTCTGAGAAATTATATTTATAGAACTTATTAGAAGCTTTATCTAATCAGATCCAGGACACTGCCATTTCTATTAAAATTAATAATCAGATAGAATAAAAGATTAAAAAGATTCTGATTAATTACTTATATTATAACTATCTATAATACAAAGTTAAATAACTTATATCAGATAAAGCAGACTATATATAGTATTCTACTAGAAATTTTAAAAATATTTTTTTTTAATTATAGAATTATTATATAAAGAATTCTATCTGTTTTAATTCTTTTAAACAACTGCCGCAGTAGCTCACTGCGGCTGAGACTAATAAATTTATATTAGATTACAAGGATGATGATATCCTGCTGACTGAGAATAGCTAGTCTTAGTAAGAAAGATAATATAATAATAAGCAGTATTGGGAGATATATAACTAGATTATATAATATAGTTCTATTTACTTTGTTTATTTTATTTTATTTACTTATTTTTATTATTATTTATACTTCTCTATACTTCCTTCTTTCCCTCCTCATGTTTGATATTCTAGTCTAGATGTACCAAATAAGCCATATTTGATTGGCTCTTACAGTGAGGTTATTGATAATAGTTCCACAGTTTATTAATATCTAAAAGATATTGATTCCTCTACAGTAGAGTGGTTATACCTGACTGTTATACCTTAACCTAACCTTAACTGTAACCTGACGGTTAGGTTAAGGTATAAGAATCCTCTTAACCGTACAGTTAAGGATAGATTACAGTTAAGAGATTACTTTAACTAATCTTAACTGCAGATTAGGAAGGTCAGGTATACTTAAAAAATTAATAACTGTAGATTAATTAGTAATTTATACAGAGACTTTATAAAAATAATATATCAGTAGTAATATATTTTTAATTACTGTATTATTAGAACAGGTATTATTTAAGATTAGTTATTAATTAATAATAATCTGATTTTCTGGTTAATAGTTAATAGCCAGCAGCCAGCAGTCCAGTAGCTCCTGTGTTAGATTTATACAGATAATACTAGAAATCTGAATATAATTAGATTAGACTACTGGAAAGAAATATATAGATTATTATCTAAGTTATTCTTTATATTATTCTAGTCAGTGGTCATGATAGTAAAGAGATTATATAGTTTAAGTATTTATTTATATCTAGATATATATAATATTACTAAATTAAGAAAGAACTTAATTTTTTCTTTTTAATAATATTTTATTTTTAAAATTATTATTAAGATTATCTATATTCTTATTCTTACTAATATAAAAAATTATTATTAGCTTATTATCTTCTTGATCCTCAGCTATGAATGTAATAGAATCTAGAGAAAAATTATTAAGAATATCCTAATATTTTTTAATAATAATAAAGTAATTAGTATATATCTGAAGTATAAGAACTTTAATAGTCTCAGATTATAGACAATTCTAGTAATAATAACAGATATCTTAAGAATTATTAAAAAGATATTTAATACTGATATTATTAATTATAATAGTTAGAAAATTCCTAGCTATGCAGTAAAAGATTAGAAACTGATTATAATAGGACTTCTAGTAGATAAGAATATTAAAATATCCAGTAAT
>NW_020798859.1:0-8458 GCF_003344945.1 Aspergillus welwitschiae | reverse complement strand
TGGGACAATCTACTTTGAGGTGCTGGACGGCGAAGCACTCCAGCCCCGAGCCGATCGCTGGGCAGAGATTATGCGCCTTCGGTCACATCCGGATAATACTTCCCAGAGCAAAGAGTGTGTCGTAGATCATGATGGCGAATTAGCCCCTGTGGTACCTCGATTGAAGGCGCTCTCCAGCCACAACAAACCGAAATCTGGACCACGGGGTCCATTTCTTGAAATTTGCTCTAACGCGACTGGCATAGGTCTAGGACGTAGGATGGCTTTCGCTCGATCGCGATCGCATGGCAACGGGCTGGCGTTCGGTGCTGTCTTAGTGCCATGGCAGGCAATTCCAAATCATCGCGCCGGAGTCCCGTGGTCCCAACACGCGCGTTTTTTCGGGGCGGCAAGACTACAATTTGATTCGAAAGATCGCTCCGCTATCGCCTCCCGTCCCCATATTCTGGGTCGTGACGGTTTCTTGCGCTTCAGTCTTTGTGACCAACTCTTGCGTCAAGCTTTCTCGTGTTAGTCGGTGTGTTGTCGTGCCTGCATCTACTTCTATTCTGACGCAGCCCTCACAGGGGAACGCGTGTGGATCTCTAGGGCTAGGAAATGCTTATCGATAATTGATCCCCGAGATCCCGAAGCGATCTATCAACCCTGGACCATCTGGGTCAATCACACTGGACGAAGAGTTGTGAACGTGAAATCCCGTCTCTAGAGCCGTTCTGGGAACTTCCCATGACTATCGATTGAACTCGCATCCCGGGATCTTAGGTCTGGGGGGTTTTATATTTTCCGATTACCCTAGCGTCACGACAGCATTGCTGATGGCGTTTGGAGCTCCGAACCACTTGATCCGAGCTGGCATTCATTCCACCATACTTTTACGGGAAGACGGTTCAGCCAGAAAAATAGTATCTTGCACTGCGAATCGCTCTGATTGGTGGGCCTGGATATCAACAAGTTATGTAGCTGCTGTTCAACATGACTTCGTTGGGCCATCGGAGACCCCCTACATAGCCTTGTTGTCCAATCCGCTTGCCACAGTTCTTCATCTCTGGCCGTGGATCCGTTCATGTCGCTCTCACCAATCACCATTGCCGGGGTACACTTATACCGACTCAGTCTATCCCACTCCGGATACTGTACCCAACTCGTCTTCGTCAGTAACTAGTACGTCGTTAGGTCGCAGGGGCTCTTGGGGTGACACTAGCTTAAGTTCCACCAGCTGCGATCTGGAAGGATCCAACTATTGATTCAGGATGAGCAAACTATAGCTGTAGTGTCCGTGGCCAGCGTAGTAAGAAAGGTCCCCGATTCATACCTCCTCTTCTCTCTATAAGAACTCAAGCTGCGGTTGTGGTCCATCCTGATCTCAACGTGTGCTCGGTCACTACGTCGATTTTCGATGACTGACATTTGGATCATCACCCAATCTTGAATGTGCTACCGGTTCAGTTCTGTGGGAGCATGTCCGACCCATTTGCGGACGTAACTGGATCCACTCCCAATGAAACCGAGACATAAATATCAGCTCTTGTCCCAACTACATCAAGAGGCCTGATGTCTGTCCCACCACACCCATTTTCCAGCCGAGGTTCGTGCCTGATACCGCTTGTGAGGATCTCAGGCAGCACCTCCCGTGCACCTCGGATGTTCTTCCCCAAGTTTCTGGGGAATATATTGCGGTAGGCGTGCACGGCAAATTTTGAACCGGAAACTGCTAAGTCTCATACTCTGATGGTCCTAGAGCTTTGATCAGCCGGCCCCTGTGCCAGAGTTTGCGGCCGATAACCCATACTCTGTGATGCCATAGCCGGTTAAATCTTTTCCCACTCCGCCTCATCGAGAAGACGCGGCGTACCAACTGGCTGAATACTAATGTCTGTAGATCTGTGATGGAACCCAGGCCCACGCAAACTCGTTGATCCCGGCAAAGGGCGCCGACGAGGACCAGACTCCGGCGGTCGAATCGCGCCGTAGCCACGACAAGGAACGATCACGACGACCACGCAGCGATAAGCAGGCAAGATCTAGACCTGCCATGTCCGCTGAGTGCACTGATCGACGGCATGCAGCACATCCCGGTTAGAGACATGCACGCCTGGGTACACCGTCCCGTCGAGAGGCGCCGCCAGGAGGCACTGCAACGGGATGGCAGGATCCCACGCCCGATGAACTAATTCTTACTCTATCGGTTGGCGTATAGTGATCGAGCGAAGCGCTGGCTTGCCCAGAGGGATCATCAGGCCATCTCCATCCTCACTGGACGAAGCTGGAAGCTGGGAGTCCCCCACATCCGGGAGAAGTGCTGGCGGTGATGGAGAAACGGAACCATACTAGAGCGCACCCGGGATATTGGTACTCGCCGTCAAACAAGAAGAAACGATCGCGAACCACAAGGGCCCGTTCTCAGGGATTGGCAGTGCTTTCAATGCCGTCCTCCACACCCGGTCAGAGCTCGCAGTCTAACGCTTGGTCTACCTCGTTGGATAGTGACCGCACCAGTGAACATTCAACCGGATCTTCTCATGCAGAAGAGGGGACCTTCACCAAGCGCAACGTATTGCATTCAAATGGCTGTAGCCCGCTGCAAAGTGCCGCCTCGGTTTGGTGGCAGTGAACGTCTTATCCCCAGCCAGCCACTTCCGAGCACGATCCCAAAGGCACCCAGCCTCAATTACCTATCGGAAAATTAAGGGTATATGAATCTGCTTGCTTTCTTCCTCAGCCTGCAGTCCCTGGACCCGAAGCTGTCCACTGTCGGTCTACTGCAGTGCCACTGCCTGTTCCGTATGAGATATAGAACGGTTACGGGGAATGGCCTAAGGACGAGAAGCTCCTGGCTGCGACTGCAGGCTATTCATTCGAAAGTATGGTTTTTGCAGCATATTAACACATATATTTGGGTATTCATGTTTATTGCCTCAGGTGGGAGGACCCCATGTATAATTATTTTCGTTATCTCGTATAGTGCGTGTAGAAGTGAGAGGCCAGTGTTTACGTAGTGAGCAATGACGCCCTGGGCGGGAGGGTAGGAGACCATGTGAGCGTCTAAGGCGATAACATCTCATTCCCCTGCAGGCAACTGGTTCACAGCGACCACGTGGAAAGGGGTAGCCCGGGGGTTGTAGGGGCAACAGATCTCCCCGGAAGACGGTCCCAGCTCCCTGGAACTGTTTGTGTGCTCCTGGGAGTCAGCATGTTGCCATTGAGAGCAACGCCGCTCCCCTGATTCTTGCCGCTCGTCACAGGAATGGGAAACCGTTTCCTGCCTTTTTGAGCATATGGAGATCACCTTGGCTGCTACCGAGCAGACTGTACAGCAGACTGGCTGGAGAAGGACATGATCTGCACTTCTATAATTCAAAATGACGGTGTATTGGCATGCCTAGCATTCTTTATGCGTGATTCTATCATACTAGGTCGCTACTGCGTGATTTGAGTCTGCCCCTCAGACCAGAGCATAATATAAATGATTGACAGATTAACCATTATGGACACAATGTCCCGACTAGATTCTTTCGGCTATGTGCTTAACTTCCCACCCATAGTCACGCTTTTGGCATCTGTGTACTGACCAACCAAGTCATTTGGTAACTCATGGACGAGCAGCGTCCACTACCTCCACTGGAGGAGATAAACACTCTGGGGTCAAGAGAGGCATTGCGGACCGACGAAAGGCTTGGCGGAGTTGCAACTGCAGCAGAAGGCTTCGCATTGGTTGCAGCCCCTGTCCGTCAGCAGCCAGAGGACACCAGTGCCACTGAGCCCGTCAAGAATCACCAAAACTACAATGTGTCTACAGGGGTATGTTGACGTTCCATTCTTCTCAGTCCTGCAGCGCAACAACCATAGCGAGCCAAGCGAACATTAGCTGATAGACGGAAATAGCGCAGGGTGGACCGAGCATGTGCGGAGTGCGTTCGTCGGAAAATCAAGGTGCGCGAAGCCACAGAGAAATGGGACTGATGGTAAAACGTTGGTCGACAGCGCGTTTGACTAACGTAATAAGCTAATAGTGTTCTCGCATCTGGCCCTGCGAGGCATGCCGGAGAAGTGGAAGTAATTGCGTTCCTCGATGGAATTGGATGGCAATGTCTAACAAGGTATATCCACATTCTACTATCTTCAACATCCATTGTGGCAGCCACCGTTCACTGACTGAGCATTATCTGATGGGGAGGTAGCAGGGCAAGAGGCACCCAGCTTGTGAGAGATTTTTCGTCGGAAAATCAAGGTGCGCGAAGCCACAAGGAACTGGGACTCATGAGAGACTGTTGGTCGACAGTGCTTTTGACTAACATAACGGGCTATTAGTGTTCTCGACCCTGGCCCTGCGAAGCGTGCCAGGAAAGCGGAAGTATTTGCGTTCCTCGGTCAGATCGACAGAGCGTGAACCATCGTACTATGATGTCTACCGAACCACGCACAGAGAAGTCGCCAGTCGGCAGGGTTTATCCAGACCAGCCCTCTAGTGACACCTCAAGAACGTATGAGGCTCACGCCAGTGCATCCATGGAGGGACACCGATGGAGCGTGTCCGATATGGGCCGCGCTTCAGATGTCGCCATCCCAAAAGACAGTGGTACTGAACGTGGCTCACCCACTACGTGTCCTGCAGACGTTACTGTTCGTGGAGAATGGAATGAGATTAGAGATGATGGGAACAGCATTTTCCCATACCAAATTGGCTACAATGCAGGCTGGGGACCCCCATCTAGCGCGACCACACTCCCCAACTCGTTTAAGTCCGCAAACCACTCGACCGGGAGCCCTACGGCAGATCCATGGCACTTGATGCCGTGGGCTAGTGAGCCATACTCGTGGGATACATTGCCCGCATCTTTCTGGGGTTGGACCTGGTCTCAATCCGAATATCTGACCGGGTCCGAGACCGACGGTTTCATTTCGTCTATTCCTGCACCGCAGGCGGCAGGGTGGCCCTTTGGAGGCGAGGCTGAACAGCCTCAGCATCCGAGCAGAAGCAGCGTCACGCACTTCTGGGGAGACGGCTCCCAAGTGCTCTACCATCCAAGTCTCTCCTTTGATCCACCGGAGCCTTTTCCCTCGTCTGATGCACTCGGGCTCTCTTCTATCCTACAAACTGCGCCACCGAGCTTCCCAAGATTTTCTCGCTTGCAGCATGTTGAGGACGGCAGCTTGGCGCTCCCGGCTGAGTCTCCAATGCTACCGCGTCCCTGGGATCCACTGGCGCCTGTTTCCGCAGCATTGCCCATGACAGACTTCCACCGCCGCAGCTTGCATCAACAACCATCTGCGCCCATCCCTGTTCGGAACATCGAGTGGACAGTACCCCCATGGCTACCGACTACGGTGAATTACCAGGGAACTGAAGTCATCCCGTTCGATAACGTTGGTGCCAACAGACAGGAGTCATCGTGTCATGTCACGGCGCCGGAAGGCCAGGTCGAGCATCGTCACTCGACCTCGGTATCCGGCTTCAATGCTCACAAGAAACGGGAACCGTTTGCGTAGTAGGAACGCCGAAATGTGCTTGTCTATATGTTTATGAATTATGATACAATGTCGTTCATGATAGGTTGGTGCTTTTTTACAACTGGTTCCCTAGATCACATTTTACTATGTATTACTGTAATATGTTAATGAACCAATACAACATCAGTGAATGAATCGCGGACGTTTGCTTCATACTTAGTTGCCACAACTGCAAATCATCTCGTCACACAGGACAGTTTCGTGGGGGCAGGCGCTCCTAATACTGTATCCCTGAATTGGATCCCGTGGAAACATTCTGTGTGATCAGCCGGCTGGAGTTTTGCCTTTGAACTCTTGTTACAGCAAATTGTCTATCCCTGAACGCATAACTGCACGGACGTTGAGGAGACTGTATTTTATTTTAGTTTATTTGCACTTCATATATTCGCTCCGCAGTGGAGTGTCTGAAGTTTTCCGTACAAGGGTCTGCAGAATTACTGGCTTGCTCCCACAGCTCATTCAAGTTCACGCGATGCTTCTGTACTATAGAACGGCATACGTGGCGGTTGGACACAATCCCATTTTTACATTATAACCTTTGTCAGCATAATGTAGAGCTAGGGTAAGATGAAGTGGTGATTTTCTATAAGCCACCATGGTGAAAAGGCCGTCAAAATTTAAACCTGTCGGACAGAAGCAGAAGCTCGCTAAATACCCATTTACTGCTCCTATAGATTATCTTCCATGCACTCATATTTCTGATGCCTGGGCATGGGATTAGAAGGGCTAATAGGACCCAGCGTTTTCCAGACTTAACCTCGTGGTAACACGGGCAAATGCACGTGCCAGCCATATATTTGACCATCTCACCATCTCCAACTACAACAGGAGGGCTGCGGAGGTCAACCATCAAGAATGAAAGTATGTAGCATATAGCTGTTCCGGTGGCCCAAGGCCGACGCCGTAAAAATGCTTATAAGCCAACATCTCCCATCTCCCATCTCCCATCTCCCATCTGCCAGATCCAACTTCCGCTCCGTCAGAGACAATGCCTCCAGCCCTCTCAGACCTATATGAACAGGCCAGCCAAATCCAATCCGTTGAGTGTTACGGGATATTGGTTGCTGCCCTGCTGGGCGTCTGGCTGATCGCACGGTTGGCGTACCAGCTTGGTCGGTGGACTGTCCAACGCCACATCGCGGCCTCCATTGGACGGCGTCTCGGCCGCGAGTTGCCGTGGCTTCTCCAGACTATTGACATCGCCACCGCTCTCGAGGCGAGCTTGGTTGGGGTGCTCTTGGGCGCCAACATCGTCCTCCTACTCGTGTCCGCCCATTCCCTGCTTCATGGAGCCATTGTCATCGCCAGAGCGGATAAGCCGACTCCCTCGATGAGGCATGACTGGGTTCCCTTGCTGGTCAGTCACCACGCCGCCCCTCCATGATGATGACTGTAACCCGGGAGCGATACCACTAACCAGGGTTAGGCAGCTGCTGCCATTTTGATGATAATCCCTGTGACCTTGCATGTGGTCGTCCGACGGCACTGTCAGGTCGCCATGAGAATCCACTACCTTCTGGCGGTCACAGCAATGGTGGCCCTGGCGTATCATACGTGGACCAAGGATCAGAATCCCGCTGGCAAGTGGTTGGTGCTGGGGCCCAATGGATCTTGCTAAGTTTCGTTGCCGTCTCTCATGCAGTTTTCGTCCAACAACGCTGGAGTGCTGGACGGCCCACCGTAACCATACGTCCCTTTCAGGAGCTGCTTCGCATGGACATTACAGTGTCCCCCCATTGGCACATCCGGCCGGGGCAGTACGTATACCTCTGGTTGCCTCACGCAGGATTTCGCTCGTGCTTCCAACTCCAGCCCTTCTATGTCGCTTACTGGGATGATGCGCCCGGACCGCGCATCCTGTACGTTCTGACCCGACCACGAGCCTCCAGCCTCAGTACACGACTCTACCTCCGCGAATGGCTACACCAGCGTCGACAGCCTGCACTGTTGCTGGGGCCATACGGCCCATCGATCGACTTTTCTCTGTTTGGGACGATCGTGTTCATCGTAGAGGACATTGGCATGTTGCGAGTGCTTCCCTATATCCGCATGCTCGTCCAGGCGAGCGAGGAGCGGCGGGCCATGGTACGCAAGCTGAAAATCGTGTGGCAGATGCAAGACTTTGGTATGGCTGTCTCTTGATGCACTGCCTGATACTGCAGTTACTGACAAATCCTAGACCACCAATGCTGGCTGGGCGATTGGATGCAGGACCTGTTGGACCTCGACCGCAGTGAATTTAAGGTATGTGACAACCCTCTACGGCCAGACTTAATGCCGTCCTGACTGAGATAGATTCTTGAATTTCGGCTGTATTTCCTTAGAAAGAGGACTTCCGTTAACCTTGGCGACGGGTTCGGCGAACGAATTAAGCTGCGTCAAGGGCCACTGATGGCCAGGGAAGTCGTCCAAGGTCACCTGAGCAAGCGCCGCGGGAAGCTAGCCGTGGGCGGTAGGTTTGATTCCCTCCGATCGATATACGCGTGAACCTACAACCAATGTGAGAGGGGGAATTATGACAGGCCGCGTCGAACATGCACCCAAAGTCTAATGATTGTCTACCATAGTGTGCGCCCGTCAGTCCATTCGTCAACAAGTCCGGGATGCAGTTCAGCCACAGACGGGGGCAGAAATCAAACTTTTCGACTTCGATCTCGAGCCGTGTCACACCTGGGTGGCCTCTTGTCGCGACAACGAAGCCGTCACTAATCTTGCGCAAAGTGATCATCAGAAGTGGGTTGCCCCTCGCATTATTGAAGGTAATTTTCAAATGCAGTGAGTCCAAACATGCCTTGTAAGACGAGACACTTGTCTTTACGCGCAACCGATCCCATGTATGGCAGTGGCATCCATCGGTACGTCTCAGCTTCTCTCTCCAGCCCGATGTCTGGACATTCAGCTTGGACAATCACGGGTCTTGTGGTCTCTCGTCCATCTGTTGGTTGGTAGT
>NW_020798858.1:0-8523 GCF_003344945.1 Aspergillus welwitschiae | reverse complement strand
GTTTGGGACGATCGTGTTCATCGTAGAGGACATTGGCATGTTGCGAGTGCTTCCCTATATCCGCATGCTCGTCCAGGCGAGCGAGCAGCGGCGGGCCATGGTACGCAAGCTGCAAATCGTGTGGCAGATGCAAGACTTTGGTATGGCTGTCTCTTGATGCACTGCCCGATACCGCAGTTACTGACAAATCCTAGACCACCAATGCTGGCTGGGCGATTGGATGCAGGACCTGTTGGACCTCGACCGCGGTGAATTTAAGGTATGTGACAACCCTCTACGGCCAGTCTTTATGCCGTCCTGACTGAGATAGATTCTTGAATTTCGTCTGTATTACCTTACAAAGACGACATCCGTTGACCCCGGTGACGCGTTCGGAGAGCGAATCAAACTATGTCAAGGGCCACTGATGGCCGGAGAAATCGTCCAAGGTCACCTGAGCAAGCGCCGTGGGAAGCTAGCTGTCGGTGGTAGGTTTACTTCCCACCCAATCAGTTCACCCATCAACCTACAACGGCTGTGTGATGAGGGAGCTTCTGACAGATCGTGTTGGACGTGCGCCCGATGACTAATCTTGATTCACCGTAGTGTGCGCCCGCCAGTCGATTCGCCAACAGGTCCAGGATGTCGTCCAGCCTCGGACGGGGCCGGATATCAAACTCTTTGACCTCGACCTCGGGCCAGGTCATGTCAGGGAGGCTCCTTGTCGCAACAAGGACACCGCCACCGCTCCGGCCTCGAGTGATTCTTAGAAGTGGGTTGCCTCTCGCATTCTGGAAGGTCATCGACATTGAAGTGAGTTCCAGTATGCCTATGAAATGACGACTCTCTTTGCGCGCAGCCAATGCCATGTGGCAATGGCATCCATCGCTGCTTTTCGTCTTCTCCCTACAGTCCGAGTCCTACGCGCTCAACACAGACCGTCACCGATTCTAAATTACCTCGTCCATTAGTTGGTGAATGGTTCAATCGATTGCGGGCTCCACTCCCTTCCTCGGTAAGCTGACGCATGTGGCATTAGTCCTCAGCGGTCATTAAGCAGCCTTAGATCATGCGATGGCGAATGCACAAGGGCACCCAACCGGAGCCGTGTCCGATCGCTGTCGGGATAGGCTACGCTGGAGCCTAGGAAGCATATACAAATTGTTTCTCTGTGTTGGATTGCCTCGAAGACTCCATGCATCCACTAATATTGTCACAACGGCCAGAACACCCCTTAGTTGAAGGTGCGTTCCGGTGCCGACGACACTGCCTTCGGAGCAGCCCCTCTCAATTTCGAAATCCGTCGCTAGGTGATTGTGCCTTTGATCGTCGAGCAGGATCAGAAGTTCGAGGTCTATTGAACGTATGCGGTGATGTCGACTAGTATCAGTATCAGCGTTATCCTATCGGCAAGTGGCTGACCTGGAACTTCACTGTAAGGGGCAGTCGGAGATGTCCATTGCTACTCTGCGGACGCCAATTTCCCAGCTGGTCTTCCATGGCTTACATGTTGCCCGGCTGTTTTCTCAGGGAATCGCATGATTTGACCGACATTCCAACATTCTTGGCCTGCAGTCTGACCCACGGTTACGATAGACGAGGAAGAGACCTGAAGTCCCCTTGAGGCGGAATATTCCAGTGTGACGGTTCAAACGATATAAGGCGTACGCGCGCTACAGGCAATACCCCAGTACCGCGTCCACGGCCTTGTCACGCAAAAACCTTCCACACAAGTCCCATATCTTTTACAACAGCGTATGTTTTGACACTGTGAAATTCCCAAGGCTGCAGCTGCTCATTGAGAGGCTATCACAGGAAGAAGATCCAGGAGAGACACCGCCCGTGAAAGTGTCATCATGTTGTCCACTGACCACGCCTCGAAGAAAAGGCGAAGATATGCCTGATATGGGATGACCAACTTGCAGTGCAGCGATGAGACATTCCCCTGCGATTACGGGGCTCTGGCGTTTGACTGTTACTCGTCTTCTTATGAGGTCCCCGAGTTCTGGACCTAGAATGGGCCCAGCATTCTGGCTCCGCTTACAAATCCCAAAGGCATTCTAAGGATGTCTTTTGACACGCCTCTGTCATGCTGTTGACTCCCATTGATTTGTTGATAGTGCACCTTACGGTCGTCCAAAAAACACGTTGGAATCAGTCACCGTCTCTCCATTCTTCCTTCCGCGCGTGAAGTGCGACCTCGACAACCTCGGGCATTGTCGCAAGCAGATCTGGGAAGTCTTACGTCCATACAAGCGGATCGTTGATCACGCGGATTATTGACTTCGGATGTTTATGTGGCCAAGAGACGAGCGGGATCCCAATACTCTTGGCAGATTGTGAGTGTTTCCCGGGACAGACCTGATGCATGCTAGAAAAATCTTAAACTCAGAGCGATATTTTGAAAACACCTCACGCGGGTTTCCGTATGGAGAGCATACTGGCTTCTCCTTTAGCATGCGATAAGAGGTCGGAGGACCGAATTGAGATAGCCTGTATTGTTTCATGGGTTCTTTGTTTTCTGGCTCTAAGGTATCTCTTTCGCTTCCATCCACAAACCTATCCGTCTACCGACGGAGAGAACCCAACTCAGGAAATCCAGCCCAAATTGTTCTGGGTTGCGGTCAAGCTAATTAGTACCTGACTGCACCTAGTTTGACCAGTCCCTAGTCGGTCACCGTTGAGTGCCACAAGAATCGGCGAGATTACACTCGGGCCCTGGTCTGCCCATGCCTAGAACCGTGGCCATAATTCAACTTCGGGCTTGCGTTGGGTGGACTGTTTTGCGCAGGGCTGGCGCGTGGTGTCACCTTGCTTCTAAATCAAAGAGACAGCCAATCTTTATAAAGCATCATATGCATTCCAGGTTTGGGCCTCTCATTTTTGGCGTACACGTACACTTTCACCGAAATGTCATTCCTCCTAGCGTCACTCAAATCCCCAGCTAACAATGAAAACCCACCTGCCACGACTGAACGAGCTCCAGAAACACTGGCATCGGCAGAAAAGAAGCCACATTCAGGTATCAGACAATATGTCTGTCACACCACGGAATCGTCTCCGCCCGACGACAGGAGACCGAACTTCCAGGCTGTTTTGGACGAGAGTATGTTAACCGACCAAAACGGTGAAGGTGAGACATCTGGGGCATGGGAGGTGGACAGCGCGGTCACAATCGAGCTTCATGAGACTTTTATCCCTCCCTCATAGGCGGGGGTGTTAGAGTAGCCGTTCTTGTATAACAGCATCAAAAGCTCCTTTCAGGTCTAGTAGTAGTAGGGAGGCTACCTTCTTTTGTCCGAAGGCCTTCTCTATTTTATGGACAATAGTTTGGACCAGATCAATTGCAGAGCGGCCAGGGAGCGCGCCAAAATGACAGGGTGCTAGCAGCCAGCTTGGATTGCCCGTAGGGCCAAACATCTGGCTAAGAAGCGTTCAAGGCCTTTGCCTAGGGTAGAAAGCAGGCTAATCGGCTTCCACGTCCCGGATACTGTACCATCCGATAGATAAGCATCCATCGCTTCACAATGACGCCAAGTAACGTGACCACGTGTTTGCGCACACCATCTTTTCTCCTGTTCCTCCCAACTAGTTGTACATGGTCACCATTATATACATTGTTTCAGAAGGGTAACCTCCCAACTGCCTACTGAAGGGTCCAACATGTTCAACTAAAAAGGAAAAAAGAACAAAACCCCGTCCTCACGCGTACAGGATATGCACCCAGCAGATCCAGCATGCATATTCAGCTTGTGCCGTGCCCGTTGGCGCCGACACACGATACTCCAGGCTTTACACCATGTCAGGTGGACGACATACTGGATCAGGGCATTTGACAGACGCTTCAGGTACACTGTCCACAAGCCGGTTTGTGCTCCGACCGCGAGCGCGCGTGGCCTCCTGGGGTGGCACACCGTCCGGGTGGTAGTGATAGCGCAGTCGATCCAGGGCGCCCCCGTAGTCATTCAAGATGATGGTGTCGCTCAGGCATTTGAAAACAAACGTCAACTACAGCAGGGTCAGCATGCTGATCTTCTCTTCGTCAGTGGCGGCCGCTCACCTTCCAAAACGGCTCCATCCCCGGGGGGTAGCCTAGGCGATTCTCGTCCCGGATCGCACACATGTCCACCACGGCAAACAAGATGGAAATCACCATGAAAAGGAGCATGACGCCAAACGTGGGCTAATGCGGATCAGTTGCACCAGCGAGCACCCATAACCCCGTTGGATGATGTACGGGAGAAGGCAAGTAGTGAAGATCCACCAAGGGTCCCTAAATTCAGATCAGCAATGCCGAGCTTGGAAAGAATTGCGCTCAGACACCACACCGGAACAGCGGCTCGTGGCCGAGTGGTGGTATATAAGACCTGGCCCCGATTGAAAAAGGCGAAATTGCCATAGATTTCGACGACCCAGTACGGCTGGGCCGCCAGCAGGGTGATCAGATAGAGTCGCGCGCCCCAAGGGGTGAAGAATCCGCATATTTTCATCCATGTAATCACGTTGTGGAGGGTGTGCGAAATCGTGAGGCCGACGGCCGTGGCCGAAAGATACCAGCCCTGGGCAGGCACATGGAGAAAGATGAACGTTCCGTGCCCGAGGGCCAGGGTAAGCTAAACGTCCGCATCAGCAGGGGATAGCGCCCCTTCCGCCCCAATGACACAGCGCAACCTACCTCTGCCACGATGCGTTTGTGCAAGAGCATCCCTTTTTTCATGTTGGCCGCGGTGATGGCAATCATGACAACAAGGGAGCCCACCAGGAATCCTTGTCCCCACCCCTCCATGACAAGGATGTCCGGGTCTCTGGGACAATGGCCAGCACTCGGCGTCATGATTCCGCTCTCATCTCGCTCTATCAACAGAAAATTGAAGGGGGTCCCTGCATTGAAGACGAGACGGCGTTTAAATCAACGGGTGTGATTGAGCAAAGCGTTCGCCGCCCGGCATCGTCAACTGCCGTGGGCGATGGAGAGCAGGGGGGAAGCCGGCGACTATGACTGTAACCAGCGTACGATCGACATAATACTAACCAGGGCCTTTCACTAGTCCACCGCTATCTCGAAGACTAAGACACCCATCGGAGTTCCAGCCGGGCCCTGCACGCGGGCTTCTTTTGCCGTTTCAGACGGGGAGTTTGATTGCTGTAATCCGTGTAGTATCATCCGGCACTACCGTTGATGGAACAGGCCCACACCACTTGATCCTCTAGTGTCTCTTCCTTGCCTACTAAATGTCGGCCTGAAAGGACGGCAGCGGAAAGGAGGCATACACCTTTCGTATATTGACTTTTAGCGGGATACGAGATAAAGAACGGGAGGAAACGGCACAACGACCACTATTCTGGTTCTCTTTACGTCAATTGTACTCAACATATTCTTATTAATCATGGCGACGAGGAATCTTTCTATTCAAGTGACATCATCAGCTCAACGGTCATTTAGCGAACGGGGTTAGCCGAAGAAGTGCATCCCAACATCGGCAGGGTTCATATTAACGGTCCGTAATTCGCAAGATTGCCATGACTGTCACAAGTCTCAAATTCTAGACCATGGGGGTGCTACCCTTTCACAGGCTTCAACTGAATATATATCGGGTGGAAGTACATACTCCCGCGACAGCTGATCTGTAGCTCGACTATTCCCAGTTTTCCTTCCCCACTGTCTTCTCGGTTATAGTCAGCTCTGCTACTCCAACTCACGCCCTGTATCTACTGCTGCAGAAGAACACTCAATGGGCGTTGACCTCCGGCTGAGACAAAAATTCATCCCCTCACACAACAATGATTTCAGGGAACTACAGCTGCAGCCTCGAGGGCACCGCTCAGAAAAAACAAGAAATTACCCCCATTGGCGTGTGACCAAAACACAATTTTACCAAGCCCTTGATGAGGCGCAATATGAATCTCAGAGGCTCGAACAGGGATTGTGGCCAGACTCGTGCAGGGTCGATGTGGGTTCTGCCGCAGACACTTCAAGAAGTCTGCAACCTACGACGGCTTTGTCAACTTCAATCCAAAGCCCTGCCTCGAGCTAGACGAATGGTCCACAGTGAGTGGGATAAACCTCTAAGAGAGCCGTTGGGGAACCTGGAGACACCCGAATGTGACTGGTGTGGATTAAAGGCACCAAACGTAGTCTTTGCTCCGTGTTTCCATCGCTTATGTCGGGGTTACGGTGGAGCTGCTGCTCCAGCCGCTTTGGGTGATATGTTCCGAAGCTGCCAAGCCTGTTCTCTTCATAGCTTCCAGCGCCCCCGAAAGGCATGAATGCATTAGCTATTGCTGTTCAGGCGGCTGTGTTGATCGATCATGACATTATCTTGCGGAAAGCGACGTTTACGAGCCTGGAGTGACTAAGGGGCGTTAGATATGGCAATATGAAAAAAACAGAAGATCATTGGATACTATGGTAGCGAGTAGGACAATGTATGGTTGTAGGTTAGCAGTTGGTTTTGTTCTTCTTCTGTACAGATTCTGGGTTTGGCCATTCACGCCAAAGATCATAGTATAAGGCTACTATTCAGAACGCGAGGATGGTGAAAGATATGACCAGGTTAAACTTAACTATCCTCTATTCCAAAATAGAAAAGCCAGAACAAAAACGGCGGATAACAATGACCAAGTACGGAGCTACCAGCAATCCAAGGATCTTTTTCTCTCTCATGCCAGTCGCGTTGATTCTGTGACGCTGGAATCGGACTAATCGGGAAGGAACATGGCCGCAGTTATCATTAGCGTTCAGCCGGGTGTCGCCCAGGAGGCAGCACCATATGGAGATATCTCCATTTTCTTTTGCATATGAGAGAGCAGTCCGACCGCTTTGATCTTTCACATTCGGATATTTCGTACGTCGCCAATAACCTATTGACAAGCGAATTATTGCTGGTCTGCACAGCAAGGTGGAGGTATGATGAACCCTGTCCATCCTTGATATTCACGGCGATCTTGGTATCGTCAAGCAGCCAGCTTGCAACTTCAGGTTGGTGCACAACCTCCCACCACAGTGGCGTACGTCCTCGAGTGTCTCGCACATTGACGTCCACCTCAGGATGTTGCAGGAGAAGCTCGACAGTTGGCAGATGTCCTTTGCCGCTTTATGAAGCGCGGTTAACCCGCACTTGTCCTGTGCATTAACAATGATTCCTGTGTGTTGCAGGAGTAGCTTCAGACTTAGCAAACGTCCTTCATATGCCGCATCATGAAGTGCAGTTAACCCTTCGATGTCTTGTGTATTGACATCAAGCTTAGGTTTTGGAAGGAGCAGTTCCACAATAGGCGAATATTCTTCGCAAGCCGCTATATGAAGCGCGGCCAACCCGTTGGTGTCTTGCGCATTGAAATCTGCTCCGGACGCAAGCAGCTTCCTAGCAACATGGCAAGAGCCCCTGTAAGCTGCCAGCGTAAGAGGAGCATATCCGAAGCGATCACAACAATCTATGTCAATCTCCAGGCCCTCAGAAAGTCCCTCAGCCGCTCTCAGTTGGTCTCCCAATAGTGTCCAGTATAGCAAATACATGAAATTATATCCTAGTCCGGTGTCAATGTCGGCATCATTGTCTTGAGAGAGCTATGTGGCGGCTACCCGATGGTCTTCATAAGCAGCTAAGTGCGAGCATACGTCAGGTGTAGAAGAAGTCTGCGTAGGATCGTGGTCGCAGTGATCTTGGCCCATATTGGCAGCTGCAATCATGCAAATGAGGAAAGAAATGTCTTACCCAACTCTTACTCTCACTCATATGAAGCGAGGTCTTCTTCGTGTTTGATATCTACTGATGTCCTTATTCTGTCTCTGATACGTCGCTCATCACTCGGGCTTTTCTCAGCGGTATAACACGACTGGACCAAATTCCCGATACCCATCTCCAGCCACCCAGGAGGGGCACTTGCTCGAGGAGGGCGGACAACGCTCCTCGGAACATATGCTGGGCTCTCAAGAAACCGTTTGGCAGTCCTCGGAGCACGGTCTCTCCCACGTTTTACGTCCTTTCTCGGAAGAGGCCACTTGCTACAAACTTCACGCCACTGGGCTACATATAATAAGATGTGGCGTCTCTGTCAGACTCACCTGCATACAAAGGTTCATTGCGCAGTTTTGGAACGCTTCGGGCTAACTTGGACCCTTTCCTATCCGCCAAAGGAACGCATGCCCACGTGCGTACCACGCCTATTCAAAATTCTGCACCCAAGTCTATATCCAATCATGCCACTCATCCTTCCCAGTGAGATTTTCTTGTGCATTGCTACAGCTTAAGTCAAGATTGGCTTCCATGTTTCGCCCAGAAAAACTCTCTTAAACCCTAATGTCAAGGATGTGATGAAACAGCCTGGTCCAAACCCAGTCGTTTTGTAGATCATAGCTCTCACATTGGAATGGATACGTAATTTACCTGAGAAGTCCATACACCCCGCCGGTACGGGGCCATGGCAAGTTAATGTGAGCTTACCGCATACTAGACCTCGCCAAACGCGGGTTTGGGGCGGGTTTCTGAATGGAGGAACCGCCCATGGGTTACCCGCCGCGGGTTTTCGATTCTAAAACCCGCC
>NW_020798857.1:6171-8613 GCF_003344945.1 Aspergillus welwitschiae | reverse complement strand
TCGGTGGCAAAGCAAGCTGATTAACGACCAGTTCCCTGTGGCCTGCCAGTCTTGGGGTACGATTGCCACCGCTTCAGCCGTGGATTCGGCCCCTGGCTGGATCCTCAGTGTGTTCAGGAACTGGTCTTCAAGCGTGGTGGTCATATTGAGTTCCCGGTCTGGGATGGTCTCGGCCAACGTGGCTAGATCTGGAATAACGGGCGAGGCGCAACATGGGCACTGCGTCACAGAGGCTGAGGAGTTCGATGTAGAGTCGGTGTCGTCTGACAGGAGACCGGAAGTGAGCTCCGGGAGCGGAGTGGGCTGCAGAATAGGCGTCGGGGAATGATGCGCCATCAGGGACATGCTCTTCTTCCCACAACAAATTGACAGCCAGTATGTATCATTCCGCGTGGCTAGCTGATGCGCTATAGGACCGATCACGGTGGATGAATCGCTTGGAAGAGATGCCAGAATAGAGTTCTTGAGAGCACTAACGGTACGCAAGATTCATGAGATGTTCGAAGCGAAGTGACGGAGAACACTATATAAAGGCCACCCGCCAGGCCTTTATAAAGGGTATTTCTCGGAATATCCTATTATGAATGCATATGTAGCAGGAGAGGGATACTGTGCTTCCAGTTGCCATACCGTAACTACAGTATCAATATCGTATCGAGGACATTGTGCACCTGACCGTTGATCAATGACATACGGTGTCATGATCCTACCATTTAGGTTTGCCCCGGTAGGAGAAGGTGTGGTTTTCTCTGCGGTTCTGCCGCTGACCCTAGTACGTTCATTTCAACGCGTGACCGCATTATGGTGTAGACTGTAGACGTAAACGTCCCCTCGCAAACTTGGATTTCAGCTCACCCCACAAAGCCCTCAGACGTCTATGATAAATAATGTGCGGACATGGAGGTTCCACTGGAGAGACCCTGTCTGGGATCAGCGACTTGGTGTATGGTCTCGGCCCTGGAGGTCATGGCGACTGATCTACTTCCATGTCAACACCGCCAAGCAGGCCGGCTGGCACCGCAGACGGTTGGACATGATTAGCCCTACACTGACGGTTATACCCCTCGATCCTAGCCATGAGCTGCTACGGTTTTCTTTGATAATCGTTGACTACGCAGCCAAAAGCTGCGTTGACCCCACCATAGCAGACGCGGTGATGCCCTGATGCGTTGGCGCCCTGACACACACACACACACACAATTCATTAACGCCCGGCGGCTCAGCCGAAAGGGCAACTATCACTAAACTATCAACACGAATTCTATGTACATCTGCTGTATCTCCTTCGAGCCCATACATAGATCCTTTCAGTATATGTCCTCTCAGCTGTCATTATCGTAGGATCCCTGTGGGTTAGTAAATTTGTTAATAGACTGGCTTGAAGGCGCTTCTTCAAGTGTTCAACATCCTATCCTCGGCAGTTGAAGCGCGTCTACCATTCTTGGCACAAGGTGGTTGGTGTAGGTTAGTTGGGGGAAGGGTGTCGTTGTCTTGGTTGACATGGTTAGGTGGCGTCGAGTCGGCCCGTGGCGATGGCAAATCGTATTGAGGCTCGTACTGCCTCCAAGTTCGGCGTCCATTGCTGACCATCGGAAGGCGATTTCCCGCCCAGGCAGAGGGAGAGATTGCCCCGGTGAGTTCGAGTATATTGTAGCAGTGCGATCCGTTGCGTGGTCCACTTCCGACATCGGAAGAGGAAATGCTCCACGGTTTCTCTTGCTTGTCCGCATGCACACTGGTCTGTCTGCGCGACATTGATCCGGTAGAGATACCCATTTAATCTTGCCATGCCTGTCCGGAGTTGAGCCAGCACGGTCGCTTCTTTCCACGATAATCCATCATACAGTTGTCGGGTGTGCTTTCCTGGAAGTGCTGCATCCACTCGTTTGACGTGTCTCCCTATGTCCTCTGGCAAGGCTTTCGTGGTGACTGCTTGGGATCGTGCGAGATTCAAGGTTGTTGACTTCATTCTGGAAACCTGTGCTTGTGGGATAGCGTCCTCATGGGTCGCGGCCCTGGCCTGCTCCTTAGCTAGGCCCAGTAATTTGTTGTCTTCGCTGGTAGGGACCCAAAGAATCTTGATATGGTTTCCTTTTCTCCGCAGTCTGTTCATCAGCTTGTACGTCTGGCAGACGAACTCCTGGCCTGACTGTTGTCGAGGGTTCTGTATCGTGAGGGCCGCTGCTTTGTTACTGGTAAGCAGCCTGAGCCTGAACCCTTTCAGTCCCACCAGCCCGTTCAATGTATGAGCTATAGCCGCCAGCTCTGCGGAGACGCCAGAAACAACAGGGGTAGGGCGGCTCGCGGTCACCTGTGACAAAGCCTTAACAGGTCCGGTCGATTCCAATACCATCTTCCGCCTGGCATTTCTGCTCAGACAGTGATTTTACCCGTCCCCATTGGCAGAACCCCGGCCCATAAGGTTCTGCTGCGGTGAACATC
>NW_020798857.1:0-5266 GCF_003344945.1 Aspergillus welwitschiae | reverse complement strand
TGAGGAGGAGCGCCCTGACACAGAGGGGTGTTTAATGCGCTCCCGCCTGGTTATTTTTCTGGTGTCTTGAATGTCCGGGGTTTTTCGACCGCCTGCTACCTTCGGACATGGAGGAAAGTGTGCCTCGGGCGGCTACCACCACACTTGACCGCCGCTTTCATGAGTGTGCAAAGTACTACTGCTGCCATATGCCCGTTCAAAGAGGTGCCCCGTGTATAGTAATGCTTGATCACGGACAATTGAACTATAGTAAAGAATTACACGGCGTCACGATAATATGGGTTGGAGTAGCTGCTAGACTGCAGCACGTTCTGGTCAACTCCTGGCAGCCGTGACCCACACCTGTTTCCTGTGACCACTCACCGGGGTAGTTTGCTTGGACTTGCGGTCAAATTTGACCACTCCTAGATTTCTGTTCAACTTACCTCGTAATAATGCGGAAGGAGCTCTACACTCGAGTAATCAAATAGCTTTGTGAACCAGGATGGTATTACCAGTTGTTACAGTACATACAGGGAACACAAGGGAGAAGAGGCAAACGGCTCATTACAGCTTTTGTTAACAACTTGTCATATAGCGTACGAGCACTTTTATCTTTCTAGTAAATAAACTTGATATGAAAGCAGATGAATTCGACGATCTTTTGATGGGCATTCTGTCGTGGCGAAAGCCGTGGACCATGCGTGGACATCTAGATGCCAGATGCCACCACCTACGTACTACATAGCAGACAACACAGCAGAATCTTTAAATGAGGCCATATCTGCTGATCCCTCAAAATTGATTTTCTTTTAAATTCCCTTATGGCGCCCAACAGTCTGTTCTAAAAAATAGCGAGTATAAGAGTGCATTTCCTCGGCCTTCGTCAACATTGCAGGTGTCGACACTGCATGTACCGTATACCTGGCAATAATACATATTCAAATCTTGCCTGCGGACTCGGTGACTAGGGTCCAATCGAATACGTACATACGCAACGTATCCTTGACGGAGATGTCCCGGGATGGTGCCATGGCCGCTCTTGCCAGGGTGAATCCTACGATTGCTCAACCAGCTTTCCGTGCCAATGATCCTATTGCAGCAGTTCGATTGAAGGTTTACGAAACATCGTCAGTGATGTGCTGCTCTACAGCTCAGCTGGAGAGGCATAGTACGACCACAGTGAACGCCAATGCGTCGTCATCGGCTACCAACTTTTATCCGCCTATCATCTCAGTGTCAGTGGAAAGCAGGCCGTGGAGAAATATCAGCCGTCTTTTCTTCCGCAATAGTACTGTGGCCATCTCTTCCGCACACAGTGCACTCTGGGTTTCCAAGACCAGCTCAGGGAGCGTCGGCGCTTTGCCGAGTGCAAAGATGACCCATCCTGGCCCCACAGCACCCACGCTGGCTCAAACACCGTCGGCCAATTCAACTATGCTCACGGGTACAGGAACGCAGGCCCGTGGTGGTGGAGTCTCATTTCTCTTGGCTGCTGTTGTCCTCGTCTCCTTTCTTTGGTTTCTTTGATGCTGAGGGGCTGGCGGGCCTTGATGGTCCGCTTTATATTATCTTGTGGCGCATCTGCTTCAAATAACTGGTTGACCGACCTGTACGTAGAAAGGCACTGGAGACCAATTATAGGTTAGGATAAAAGTATAAGTGTATTTAGAGCAGTTTCTGCCAATAACTCCCAGATTGAGCATTGTGTATGTCCGACAAAGGCAGAAGCCGACTCTCCGCATTGTAGTAGAGTGGCGGAAGCTATGCACGTTAACGACTTAACATAGCAAGCCTGACGAAACCTGTTCTTTGAATTTGTTCAGAACAAGTGGGTTAGGACATACAATCTAGCAGGTGTCAGCATACCGTGGCTGATCTTACGAAGATATTGAGTCGTAAAAACACCTACTAGATAAACGCAAGCTAGCTGCTAAAAGCTTAAAGTTTGGTAGGGACTTCCTTAGCCGCCTACGCACTCATTCTCGAAAGGAGGCTTAGCATTTTCTGATAGCTTGTATTTTATTCCCTAGGAAAGAAAATGCATTGTCCCCTGGGGCTAAAGACACAACTCGCGATAGCGACGGCATCACTGCTTGTTACTACAATCTAGCACGCGTGGGCTACCAATATCGATTACCAATGGCCAAATAATAACCACAGAAGCTACAGACAGCAGGAACACATCTCAATAGCCAAGACCAAATTGGAGCCAGCGGAGAATGCTACTGCCAGCCACGTCGCTGCCATGGCATGTGGACCGAGATGAGCCGTGATTTCATGTTGAAGAAGTCTATCGATTCCCTTAGCCAATAGCTGGTATAAGATGGTCACCGATACTGATGCTCCTACAATCAAGAGAGATGACACCTGGGCACTAGTCAGCACTTTTTCTCATACGAAGACGCTTAGGTAGCACTTGCCGATGAGGATATCACAACGGCTACTTTCGTCATTGGAAATCGGACGAAACCTATGACAATCGCAACATGAGCGGCAATAAAACTAATGATATAGGCATCTATGCTCCAGTGTGAAATGTGGTCGTACCCTTTCAGAACAGGTTGGTTCGAGTCTGACGTTACTCAATCTGCAGGGTCCAGCCTAGTGCCTAAAACATCTATCGGGTCGAACGAGAAGTGAGCACTGGGCTTTGAGCAATTTGAGAGGGCTTTATCGTTTGATTTTCCCTCGGAGTAGCTCCAGGGGCCAATTGCATAGTATTATGGGAGGAGATATTGGATATGACTGGGCTGGTCCTCAACATGCCCGCTTATGTGGTCTACCACATCGCCAACAGCTTCCGAAACGCTGTCTGAAAGATATCCTAGGTCTAGAGATGACGAAGAATTCTGTCCACTATGAATGGCGAGCGATCGAAGCTCATTTAGGTGTTCTGGGTTCCGGATTCCACTCACATTCACCTTCGGGTGTAAGTTAGCCGTGTACATGCACATCAACCATATCCGTATCTTTGGCAATGACAACTCTTGAACAGAAGTCGGCGATGTACACGCCGAAAAGATCACGGCGAAACAAACTCGAACGGTGGACGATAAGACCAAGGAGATGATCCTTGGAAGGGATAGCAACATGGATGGACAAGAATGGATGCAGTGACTGCACAGGAGACCACCGCCACGAGTGAGACTTTATTCGGCGCAGAAACAGGATAATGCGATAGAACGTGTCTGTGCACTATAAGTAGCAGCGCGTGTAGACAGCTAAAATTGTGGAGCTATATTCCACACGGAACTTCTATTACAATATCCCTTTCTTCCCTTTATTTTCTTGGCTTTTTGCTGGGTTTATGTGTATCCCATAGGCCCATTTCAAGGTCTCTTCGGGACATGAAATATAAACTCAATCTGTTATGTAATGGGCAAACTTTGTCCTCATCATAATTTCAAACTCTAAGTTTGTTGGTCCTGAGTACACATCAAAAAGAAATTAATGCTGTTAATGAGGGTCAGGCCATACATTACGAATAGTGAGGGTAGAAACGCCCAAGAAGAATGTTACTTTTCTGATTGATCCTTCCATACATGGATTAAATTCAACTAATTCAGAGACTCCGATTTTCACTGAGTGACTTGGCGCATTCGTAGCCATAAATATCCGGTATCCCCTGTGGTAGATTATAGACAGTGCCTGCATTATGTAAGGTTACTGCTAACCCGACCTCAAAAAAAGTCGCGGACTGCCATATGCTCGAGCCGTTCCTAACGAAATCCGTATCATGGAGAATATCTGAATGTAACTTATGTTTTTTTACTAATGATTATCCAAGTGGCCCACATCCAACCATCCAATTGTATACTACCATGGCAGCAGGATGGCTCACCATTGTTGTTTTGTTATTGGGCAGTGGGCTAGAGGCCTTTTCAACGAACTTACCTCTACAGACAGAGTCAGTTTGCCAAATGAATAAGAAGATAATTTGAACGGTAACCCTAATATTGCAAACAGGGTACTATGGCAGGAAAGTTCGGCAATCCGAATCTCACCGTCCTTTGGCTCGCCCTTAGTGCTTAGGACTAGCACATCCACCCAGGCAATTACAGTTCAACAACCTGGTCACATCCAACACAGTACACGGCAAACATCGAGCGTGCAGCCGGTGATATTGAGCACAAAGTACCCTGCATCAAAAGTGCCAGAAGACAAACAAGAGACTCCAGACCTACAGACGAGGACGACTGTTTCTCTCCATCCCACTTCCTTCAGTCGGGCAGTCTCCTCTAGCTCGCGGCCTAGTCGTCCCTCCACCAGTAGGCGCGATCATGATAATGCTATATTCGGTGTCCTGTCGATAGTGCGGGAACCTGTGCCGGAACCGCCCCCAACTACGATCTTCAAGACAAAACAAGACCCCACTGCTTCACGATTCGTTTCAGTCGACCTGACGAGTAAAAGTAACTTGATTCCAGAATTCAGAACAAGCATCATGGATACAATGACCTTAATAGCAAACTTGAACGTGGATCCCTCATCACCATCAACAAACGGGGCGCTTGTATTCGATTTAGAGACGTCCAGTCTAGACTCCTTTGAAAACGTCACTTCCACATCCAAGAAATCAACATGGGCGGTCTCCCATCATAGCATGACGGATAGTGATCCAAGAATGGGGGTTGGCACCGATCAAGGTACCGCGGGAACGGCAACCGTACAGCTTAGCCCTCTTAAAGGGGATAGCCCTCCCCAGTCTACCAGCACATGGTGTACGTATAGGCCATTATTTCAATGTCAGACACCTTCAGATGCAACAGTGTCTGAGACGAGGAAAGCAACGCCAATCAGTTATCCACAAGCTCTCCTCATCATGCCGACCTACACGAAGCCGTTGAACACACCCTTATCATCGGCCAGAGTGCTGCTATATCACAGCGGCGAACAACCAATAGGAACGAACGAGGAGAAAGGTAATTACATTGGCCTTATCAATTCTGACCATTTAGATAGTCTATCTGAAGGTTCCCTGCCTCTATATACGATTAGTATTCCATCTCCCGATATGGAGAATAACAGACTCACGGGCTCTGATAATCCGCAGCCTAGTACGACGTTCAATTCCAATTCGATGGCGTCGGTAACCACGTGGAGCGATGCAGGGCTTGTGCACCATCAGACGGCGTCGACGACCTTGGATGTGTCGAACGGCCCAAGTAGGACGCCAAAATCTACGGATACCGCAACAGCAACATCCGTTCGCGGCGGTTCGGTGATTGATGGTCTTCGCCGCGCACGGACTATATCGCGCCGGAGCTTGGGCATGTCGGTCAGC
>NW_020798856.1:0-8695 GCF_003344945.1 Aspergillus welwitschiae | reverse complement strand
GGCTGGGCCGCCAGCAGGGTGATCAGATACAGTCGCGTGCCCCAGGGTGGGAAAAAGCCGCGAATCTTCATCCATGCAATCACGTTGTGGAGGGAATGCGAAATTGTGAGACCCACGGCCGTGACCGAGAGAAACCAGCCATATGCAGGTGCATGGAGACAGATGAACGTTCCATGCCCGAGGGCCAGGGCGAGCTAAGCGTCCACATCAGCAGGGGATAGTGCCCCATTCGCCGTAACCAGGCAGCACAACTTACCTCTGCCACGATGAGTTTGTGCAAGAGCACCCCTTTTTTCATGTTGGCCGCGGTGATGGCAATCATGACAACAAGGGAGCCCACCAGGAATCCTTGTCCCCACGCCTCCACGACAAGGATATCCGGGTCTGTAGGACGCTGGCCAGCACTTGGCATCATATCATCGCTCTCCATTCGACTGTGCCAATCTGGAATGGAAAAGACCCTCCATGAGTGATGGGGTATCTTTATATTAATCGGGTGAGATTGGGTAATGCTCGCCGCTCGGCATGGTCAACTGCCGTCGGTGACGGAGAGTAGGAGGGATGTCGATCGACTGTGACTGTGACTGGCCAAAGATCTACGGGGGGCCACCCAGAGCCTCTTGCTGTTCTGACACTGTTCTCAGGAGTAATGGTAACCTTCGAAGGTCCAGCCGCGCCTCAAGTGTGGGCTTCTTTGCCACTCCGGATGAACAGACTTTCCGTCTATTTACCTTTAGCGTCATATGAGATAAAGAGGGCACAGCGACCATGGAGATGGCCCCATTCAATGAAATGCCGCTTGTACAAACCGGGTTTCTTTATCTTGTGGCCCAAAAACGTTTAGTAAGTGACATCCTCCGAGCCAACGATTGAATAACGAACCGGGTTAGCCGAAGAAGTACTTCCCGACATCCGCAAGGTCCATTCACATCAACGGTCCGTAATCCGCGAGATTGCCAGGACGGTTGCAAGTCCAAATATCTAGCCCGTGGTGGTGCTACCGTTTCACAGGCTTCAACTCAATATATATTGGGTGGAAGTATGTACTCCCACGATTGCTAAGCTGTACCTCGACCATTCCCATCTTTCCTTCCCCAGTCTTTTCAAATATATCTAGCTCTACCACTCCAAACCACATCCTGCACCTACTGATGCAGAAGAATACGCTAACGGGCGTTGTGCCTCCGGCTGAGATGAAAGGTTTATCCCCTCACACAACGATGATCTGGGGGAACTGACATACTTAGCTGCAGGTTCGAGGTCACCGTCCAGAAGAATGAAAACTTACCCTCGTTCGTGTGTGACCAGAGCACGATTTTACCGAGCCCTTGAGAAGGCGCAACATGAATCTCAGAGGCTCGAGCAGGCATTGTGGTCACAGACCCATGCAGGGTCGATGTGGGTTCTGCCGCAGACACTTCAAGAACTCTACAACTTACGACAGCTATGTCGACTTCAATCCAACGCCCTGGCCCGAGCTAGACGGGTGGTCGACACTGAGCGGGATAGACCTCTGAGAGAGCCACTGGAAAATATGGAGGCACCCCAATGTGACCGGTGTGGAACCAAGGCACTGGACGTGGCCCCCGCTCCGTGTTTCCATAGCTTATGTCCGGGTTGTGGTGGAGCTGGAGCACCAGGCGCTTCGGATGATATGTTTCAAACCTGCCAGGTGTGCTCTCCCTCTAGTTTCCAACAGTCCGGAAGGATTTAGGCGTATAAGCTACCGCTGTTCATGCCGCTGCGTTGACCGGAAGTGACATTGCCTTGCGGAAAGCGATGCTTACGAGCGTCAAGGCGAAGGGACGATAGATGAGGGATCATGAATAATGTAGGATCACTAAGAGACTATGGTAGCAAGTACGAAATTGTATTGTTATAGTTTACGAACCGATTATGCTCTTCATTGCAGATTCTTTGAAATCCGTGAACCATAATAAAGATCTTTCACATTAGCCGAGAGAAGAGATGCAGAAGATAAGGTATTGCGATAGGTAAAAATACTGGTTTCCACATTCTTTAGGAACGAGAGAAATTGGCAATATTTGAATCTGACATTGTGAGGGATTTTCAATGGAGGGCTGGGAAATTCACTTGAATATTAAGTGGTCTCCCCGTTATGTTCTGCGGCCAACTCGCCAGAAAGCCTTCCTATTGCCGCTGTACAATTGCCTTTTCGCTGATCAGCCCCGTGCATTGCAACTGGGTAAGCGCATCCAATTCTGTAAGAGGGGAAAAAGAACAAAGGAACAAGGAGCGGAAGATCTAACTCCCTAATGTATGTAATGTTCCTGGATGATCTCCCTGGCCAGCCGCATGAGAGTCCGTCGGTGCCCTGGTGGGCCTATACCGGTGGCAAACCTACTTGACTACCAGAGGGATAGGGGATACTCAATAAAGTGGATATGGCCTTTCATTGCTGGACAACTCACCGTGGAGAACCGATGGCGGACGATCAGCAGCATCTGGCGGTTGGAGACAACCGTCAAGACCGGTCGGTTGCGACACCGGACGGAACCTACCATGCGAACACACTGCGATGGGGGTCGCCAAGAACCATTGTCGAAAGCGCAAAGCTGCCGTCCCCTGGGCCGCTGCTACTGTAGCATGGGAGTTCAAGGCACTATAGGAGAGATGGAGGTTACATGTGAGTCGGACGGCGGCCCGGCTGTAGGTTGGAGAGCCGTCTTGTCCGTAAGAGATGCGACCCTGAAATCTCGAGCAGCTCAAAAGGCAGACTAGCCCAGTGCCAATGTTGGCTGACAACTCTCTCCTCTACGGGAACAGGACTGACGACGTCGAGCGACAGTGTTCGCCAAAATTAAATTCCCTCGTTAGGTCCGTCTACCATTGCATTGAAATCTTTTGCATTAGTTTCTCCCCACGACAACAGAACCATGGGATCCGAACTTGGGGTCACTGCCGCATCCACGCCCCAGCCAGCCTATACTGTGGTCAGTATATGGTGGGCCTGCTGGGCGGGTACCTGGACGGTTGTTGTTACGTCTGGCATGGCCTATCTCATCGCCCATCGCAACACGCCTCCACTTCTGCTGCGAGGCCTCGGACTTACGCTGTCCGCCGTTGTTGTGCTTCATGTCTATTGGACTTCAGTGCAATTTGGAACCATGATTGGCACCATCATGCCCGGAGATACCGAGTACTGGATCATGGGCACCTATCTGCCCTGTGGCATTGCCCTGTTCCACGCATCGAACAGTCGCTTCTACCATGTGGCGAAGCTTCAGGAGGGCTATATTATTCGTAGTAGTGGTGGCATTCATTTGTCCTCCACCTCGAGGGGCAAGCTCGGTGTCGTAGACCGGTTCCGTCGCCTTGCCTACACCACCAAGATCCTCGTGCTTGTTACGATCGCGTCGCTCGTTCAGGTAAAACGGCCACCGCCTACCCCTACTGTCACCGCATCAGTGTCTAATCCAATCAATAGGTGTTCCTCACGGTCTTGATGTGGCTTATCTCTCGCAAATGGCACCGCACTTGGGGGATTCCAGGCACCGAGGTCCATGGGACCGAGATGCAGCAAACGTCGGAAATGGGCCGGGGCTGGGAGTGGTAAGAAGGCCTCCGACATACGCCCGGCGCATATGCGACAAGGGTTGCGCGCTAACCGATATGCAGGTGGCCTAGCGTGTTTGGGCAGGTTTTCTGGTCGTGGATTGTGGGCCCCGTCGTTCTTTGGAAATCCCGTCACATCCACGACACCCACGGCTGGCGAGTCCAGACGATGGGCTGCATCATCGCCAAGTGAGCCAATCGGACCGATGAGGCCTGTGGAACGGCTAACCCGTCATGTAGTCTCCCTGCGACGCCGATGTGGCTCATCGCCCTCTATGTTCCCGCCATGGAGCCGGTCAGTCAGTACTGGTTACCGCCCCAGTGGTAGGTGCTCCGAGCTGTCACCAACAGGAAAATAGAAATGAAGAAGAAAAGAAGCAAGAAAACGTGGCTGACGTCTGTAGGATCTGCCTCTCTATCTGGGTGATGGAGGTTTTTGCTGTTCTCCTGCCGTGCCGAGAGGTAATGCGCCATCACGCTATCCGACAAGGGGCCTTCGATTCGATCGCACGGTGGGAACCTAATACCAATCCCTTTGCTGATGGCACCATGGCCCGCAGGTCAGCCTCCATTCTTGTCGAGCTCACAGGGTCTGGCCGGGAATCATGGAGTAGATCTCTTGGCTCCAGCTCCAGCTCTCGGGATAGCATATTCACCAAGCGTGCGCTTGAATGTGTCTTGGCGCGCAATCCTGCCCCGTTGCAGGATTTCTCCGCCCATCGCGACTTTTCCGGAGAGAATATAGCTTTTTTGACCCGAGTGGCAGAATGGAAGAGCTCGCTGCCCCATGCGGTCTGGGATAGCAGGGTCTCAGACTATGGAGATCTTACCGACTTGATTCGGGAGCAGTTTCACCGCGCGCTGTGTATTTACACGACATTCATCAGTGAACGCCTTGCGGACTTTCCGATCAACATCTCGTCGCGGGAACGGAGGGAGCTGGAGAACGTCTTCGAGAGCCCTGCTGGGCTTCTCTTCGGAGACGCACGCCCGGCCAATCCTGCCGTTCCCTTTGATGCGCCAGGCTATGCTCCCACGCCCTCAGCGTCTCCGATCGCCCCCATAAAGGCCGACTCCGGTTCGTTATTCACCGACAACAGTCGGGTGCAATACTGGGGTGAGGTTCCCCAGACATTTAATGCGACGGTCTTTGACCGAGCCGAGGAGAGCATCAAAGACCTCGTTCTCACCAACACGTGGCCTAAGTTTGTTCGAAGCCGCGGGATCGCAGCTGAGGTTGATTTGCTGGCGGGGAGCGGGAGTCCTGCGTAGCTGGTTCCGGAATGAGGTCGCCAGCGATGGGAGATTGGACTGCATGGCATCTGTCTGGAATGCCGATAAAATACTATAGAATAAGACGGTGGAGCAACTCATCGGATCACACATCCTATTGGAACGTAGCACTGTCTTGGTACCATAGGAGTCGCAGTAGGTCGAAGACCATCTGGTCCGAAGCCCAGCCATACGGTGTGGACAATATCCCCCAGCGGGCAAATGATTGACCGACCTTTGCCTCACGATCATGTTAAACATACAAACACGGTCATGGAAATGCAGTCGCACGGGTGGACAAAACTGCGTGATTGACTTACAAACTCCATTTCTTGCCGGTCAGGTACGAAACCATCCGGGGAAAGTTGGGAACTTGGTGGGCAATATTGATGGTTCCTGAAACACAAGAGCCGTCGTCTAGGCCATGTCACCCCGTTCTTGATCCGTGGCTTCCCCATATATATTGAAGGGAAGAGAACAAAATAATCGCTGGATTCCTTGCCCACCACCCTCAATAATATCTGGTGCGTAGGTCATTAAAGTCGAACCATATGTATTAGCAGTGCGCGGGATAATCCTATCTGCTATTCATCAGCTACCCAAAATCGCCATTCTCCCATCCAAAGCATCTTCCATATCTGTCTTCCACCCGTCTTCCTCTTCAGAAACCAGCTGACGACCTTCGTATACGCCAAAATGGGTGATGAGGTCCAAAGCCTACCGGTGGAGCCAGCGACGCGGAAATCATTGACTCAGCCACGACTTACGAGTCTGCCGTTCCCCGCTCAACACCGCGTTCTACGGGTACTGCAACAGCGCTTGGAGCGCTCTGCGTTCGAGTCTATCCAGAAGTGGCACCCCCAGCTCGGCCAGTCAAACGGATGGGATTGTGCCGAGAAGGTGGAATTGCACATGGCGTTTAGAGCGCTCGACCGAAAACGCCGTACCCAACCCACATCTGGGTCTTCGGAATTTCCAAAGAAGGCCGTCAATCAGTTGCGAGCGGACATTGAGGGTATCCGTCATGCAGCCGTGCACCGCCAGCTACAGGACCATCGTCGTCTTTTACACCAACTCCACTCGGCCCGAGAGTTTGCAACCGTATGGCTGGGTGATCCGCAATGTGGAATGGAGATCGAGCAGTGTCAAATGCGGATCAACCGGCTTTTCAGCGGATGGAAGGCACGCACCCGCCGTCTCCAAGGCAATCTGGCTGCGCGCATGGGATGTAACAGGATGCCTGAAGACCGACGTCACCAACTCCTTCTGCTTGAGGCGACGAGGAGGCTCTTGGAAAGAACCAATCACGATTGTGTTGGGCAAGTGGACTACATCCTACAAGCGAGCTTTCCGTCATTGTATACGAAGATGAGGGCAGGGCATGCGCAGCATGACAAATGACATATTCTTGAATACAAAGAGGCCAGGAGCGAAAATACATGATATAAGTTTAGCATAGGTTGTTGTTCCTATGCCAACAAAAAATTAGTCCCGCAAGGTTGAAGGTAACTCTGTTCGTTGCAGTACTGGGCCTCCAATTGACTCCTGACTGATTCCTCCAACTAGTCGAGGAAGAGGGTGAGAGGGCGCTTCCTGAACCATAAATTGGCTCTGCTTTTGCACCATTGGTGATACATGTCTGAAACTATTATTTGTGACCATCGCTGTAAGCAGTGGAGGATCTGATACACACCTATGCCTCGTCGAGCGCACCAGGGTACGGCGGTGGCAGTCACACAGCAAATGTTTTGTCACACTTTTGAGGCGAGATTTTCTGGTAGTCAAATGCGTAATGTCCTGAAGTAGTTGCACCTCTGTGTGTGCGAACACACGCCACTGTAGATCGACGTCGTGTGGGCAGGGATGCCCGTTGTCTGACAGCCCAATGCATCTTTCACGATGGAAGGGATCGTAATACATGGGAACTCAATAATAGCCAGCCATGGCCGGTTTGTAAAGGTGTGTCCAGGAAGAAGATACGGACAGATCCGCGAGACTGTAGGAAAGTGGCAGTTTGTGCGAACAGTCCGGGACGGCGCCTGGCCTAGATATAAGTCTGATATTGGTGAAAGATTCTTTTCACTTCGATATCTGCAGAGTGATGTGCGCTGCGAAACGCTATTCAAAGAGCTGCATAGTCCCCTCATGGCTATACGATGACCTCCGAAGACGGAGAACAATCATGCGAATGTGGAACGTCGTAGGAAAGTGGTAGTTATTCCTCGGAGCAATCATCACTATCCTAGGAACAAGCTTTTCAGTCGTGGGAGCCATCAACTTCCGAGGGCCCCTAGGCTAAAGCTTGGAAATCCCTGGTGGCGTGTGTAGCTTAACCGCACTCTCGTCGGTAGCAAAATCGGTTGCCCACCGACCGGTTACCTGACGAGCCAGGCTTCCTCCCGCGCCACTATCACCATGGTGCCCCGACGCTTCCTGTACATGGTTGACCGAGCGCCATCGAAGAGAGATAGCTCTGCCAGTACTGACCTTTGCCGGTCGTCGGTTTGCCCGTGTACCAGCCAGCGTGTCTGGCTATGCGGCGGAACAGCGAGTCGAACATCGGGGAATTGCCAATATAACTGCGACGAAGGTTCCACGGCCAGGCCCAGCTACCAGCCTGGGAAGCGTCATCCGCCCCGGCCCATCATGGTCAGAAATTGGCTCAGTGAGGGAGTTCCGGGATTGACAGTCAGTCGTAGGGACGTAGGGTCACGATCGACACAACACCGAATATCATTGGCCATAAGGAAGATGCCACCGCTCAAGAGAACAATCAGTTGGAACTCTTCCGACCATGAAGAAAGGGTCCTGATAGACCTCTTGCGTAGTCAGTTGATCGAGTCGCTTTGGCTATGCCGTTCAGGGTATGCGCACCGGGAGAGAAAAGAGTAAGAGCACATCAAACACGACGCTCAAAGTCACCATGACATCTACATTATTACACGAGACGATGGGCTGAAGTATATAATCCGGAGTTAGGACAGTGTCCTGGTTTTTGTTCAGGCAACGGCAACACTGCAGGATCGAGAGCATGACCAGAGATAGCTGCGCCGTTCAGCCACCGAGCGACAATGCGGGCACCAATAGCAGCAGTGGCAGGACACATTGCATCAAGAAATATCTAGGACGTTAGCCTGGAAAGGGGTTCGTCAAGGATATCTTAATGTACTGCCAATGTACTGTCGTCACATTGAATTAGAGCCAAGGGTGGTTCACCAACTTAACCGGGAAAGTCACCCTAATCAATCTGTCTTATGATGGCTTGAATCAACGGCGAATATACATCAGATCTTATCCAGAAAAACATGAATCAATATATAGGTCCTTTTAGGAGAGTGTGGTCGTCACCCGACCGCCTAGCAAAAACCATTATGTCCGCCTACATGAGCTCGCGTGTTGCAACTAGCGAAGCACCGACGCTCGTCCATGAATCTTCAATTCGCCGATGAGTCTATTGAAGGGGCACCGTTCTGGCGAGAGCTGGATACATATGGCCCCAGCAAGAGTGCGGGCTGTCGACGCTGGTGTAGCCATTCGCGGAGGTAGAGTCGTGTACTGAGGCTGGAGGCTCGTGGTCGGGTCAGAACATACAGGATGCGCGGTCCGGGCGCATCATCCCAGTAAGCGACATAGGAGGGCTGGAGTTGGAAGCACGAGCGAAATCCCGCGTGAGGCAACCAGAGGTATACGTACTGCCCTGGCCGGATGTGCCAATGGGGGGACACTGTAATGTCCATGCGAAGCAGCTCATGAAGGGGACGTATGGTTACGGTGGGCCGTCCAGCACTCCAGCGTTGTTGGACGAGAACTGCATGAGAGACGGCCACCACACTCAGCACGATCCATA
>NW_020798855.1:0-9091 GCF_003344945.1 Aspergillus welwitschiae | reverse complement strand
TCTTATAAAATAAATATAAAAATAAACTTAGAATTATCTCTAACTTATATCTACTGTATTGATTATTAGAATCTCTGTATAAACTTATTTTTTTAAGTTTATTTATAATATATAAATATTAGTAATTATTTAATTTATTATATATTATATTATACAGCACCGTTCCTTGTTCTTATCTAAGTATATATATTTAAATTATTTATATACTTATTTTATCTTTTTTTTTACTTTATCAGTATATTCTGGATAGAATTATTATATAATTTATTATTTTAAAATTATTTACTAGCTATCTCTTTAAATATAAGTATAAGATAGATTATAATAATATTAATATTATCCAGAAATGTATTATCTATTAGATAGAGTATATATATTAAAATATTTTTAGATAATTTTTAATTTATAATTACTGTCTCTCCGTTCAACCGCAGAAGTCTTAGTAATTTAAGATTAGATTAAATTAATATAAATTTAATTAATATTTTATTATTAGTTTTTGTAGGACTAGTAGTTAATCTGTTAATTTATATAAGATTAATAATAATTCTATAATTTTTTTTCATGTATAATTATTCTCTCCAGGAGCAGGAGCTTTAAATTAAATTTAATAATTAAATTAACTAAGATTTTTATTTCAAGAATTTTAACATTCATATCCAGGCGCGGTTTATATCAGATAATATAACTTAAAATTATTAATAATTAAGTATTTTCTATTTATATATATAATATTATAAAGAATCTCTAGTACTAAGATATCTTTCTATAACTTAAAATTATAGATATTATATATATATATATATTATTTTATTTTCAGCAAGACTCTAAATACTTAGAGTACTAATATACTAGAAATAATATTAGATAGACTATATTTTTAAATTTATATCTTTATTAATAAAAGGATAAATCCATGGGAAGACTTTTTTAGATAGATAAATCTAGATATTAGTTATATAATTATATTAAAAATAATTTAATAAAATCTGTATATACATGGTTACTTAAAATATATAATAATTTAAATATAATTTTTATATTATTATTATATTATATTTAATATTTCTTTCTTTTTAAAGAGATGTATTATAACTGGAAACTATTTTTAATAATTAGTCTGTAGTATATTAAGTTATTTATAATATTTAATATTAATAATTTCCTTAAATATAAAACTTAATAAATCTTTAATAATATTATTATTAGAAATTATATACTTACCGCTCCAGCAGTATAAAATAGATCTAATTTTATTAATTTAGATAACTAGAAATTTCTTATAGAAAAGAGATCTGCTGCTATCTATATTAATTATTATATTATTAATTTTAATATCAGTAGCAGATGCTTTCTAATAGAGATATTTATAAATTAATATTTTAGTAATCTAGGACTGGTTATTTTATTTAACTTTTTAGAATTATATCAGAGAAATCTGATTATTCTTATTCTTATAAATTTTATTTTAAATTATAATAATCTTTTTTTAATCTTTAATTAAATATAATTATAAAGAGTATTATAACTGACTGAGTTCTTAATTTTATAAAATACTTTAAATATTAATTATCAGAATATCAGATATATTACTGAAAAACTTCTTTCTGTATATAATGTTTGATCAGAAAATTAATAAAATGTCTGATAATATAATTTAATATTATTTATAAATTACTTTTAATTAAGTCTTCCAGTATTCCCAGATATAGTTAAAAATATAATATTTTTCATTATAAAAAATACAGCAGACGTGATTTTTTTTATTATTTTTATAAAAATAATTAATAGATTTATAATCTTCTATATAATACGCGCAGGCAGAGTACTTATAATAATATTAATATATATATATTCAAAATTTTAATATTTAAAATATTAGAAAATATATTGATTTTAATTATAAATTATAATATTAAAATTATTATTATTAAATAAAATCTTTATACAGATAGCTCTAACAGTATAATTATTATTAAATTCTATTACTAATATAAAACATTAATTTTTTTAGATAATTTATTTCTAGGGCTTCATCTAGTTTATATATATAAGATTTATAAAAGTAATAGTCCAGTAGTAAATATTTATAGTAAATAGATACTCAGCCAGCTTATACTAATATTTTAAAAAATTACTTATTTTAATTATATTAAAATTTAGTTTTATAAGAATTATAATATATCCACAGTATTTAAGCATAGTGTCTACTTTTAAAATATTAATTTAAAAAATATTTATATATACAAGATACTTAATATTCTCTATATATTCTAAATAATCAGAAGTATATTACTGTTTAAAGAAACTTTTCTAATTATTATTTTATAATTTATAATTATAGAATTTCCATATACAGCAATACTGTTATTAATTTAATTAAAATCTGATTTCTGTAATAAAATAGTTAAACTACTGAGCTAATAATTTTATATATATATAATTCTAGATTCTCTACCAGAGATTCTGGCCTTATTAAGATTTTAAAATTTCTATAAAAATTAACTGAACTGATACTGATATTTTTAATATATATTTTATTAAATTAATTAAATATATATAATTTTAAAATTATAAAACTTTATCTTACTGCTTTGAGATATAAATATAATATTAAAATAGAAGTATTACTATTTTCAATATCTAATATTATAACAGATTTAATTAGCTTAACTTAATCAGCTTACTATATATATATAGTATTTTTGATTTTAATGAGATTTTTTATAATTATTTTTAAAAAGAAGGCCTCTGTTATTTTTTCTATAAATATAATTATAATATTTAAAAAGTTTATAAGAATATTCTTCAGAGAACTATATCTATTATTACTTTTCTAATAATATTTAAAATTATAAATATTTTCCAGTAAGACGTTTTCTTGAATATATAGATTTTTTATAGTAGTTAGATTAACTACTTAAGACTATATAGTCTTTTTAATAATGTTTACGACATTATGGCCATACAACGTCGAAAAACGCCAAGAAAACAACATAGATGGTCGTAAACGGTAGTTAGATATAATTTTTTAAGGTGTTTAGACCTCTAGAAGCATTAGTAGTCGTGCTTTCGCAGGGATTCTGGCTCTATTAATTATTTTTATTAATAATCATACTGTGATCCAGATCTGTACTGATTTCTTTGATTAATATTAATTAAACTAGTATTTTATATAAAGTATTATTATATAATTTAACTGATTCCGACAGCTCTGCTGGATAATATCTTTATAATAATATTTTAATTATAAAAACATTCCTAGTAACAAATATATTAAATATCTGGCTAAGACCGGTACTGAAGATATTATTTAATAAGATATTATTAATAAAATTAATAAACTAATCTTGCTTGCAGCTAGGTAAATATATTTTAAATTTTTAATTAATAAAATTTAAAAGATATAACAAAATATTCATCTTTATAATCTATATATAAGACAGATTCTTATAAAGTTAATTTCTAAAATAATTATGTTATATGTAAATATATTTTATTTATAAAGCTCTATTCTGATATAAATATAAATTAGAAAAACTATGTTAATAGATTATTTTAATATCATTAATATAATAGAATTAACTGCATGGCCCTATAAAATAAAATAAAAATTTACTTAATATATCTTATCTTCATGCGTATAACACGCAGGCGTATAAATAAACATTTTTAAATATTTTATAAATAACCACAGATATATACTAAAAATTAGATTTACTAATCTAATTTATAATGTAGTACAGTTTATTCTAATAATATATATTCTAGATTAATTTAGAATCTCTTTTTAATAAGCGTATAAAAAAGTTTATTTTTTTATAAATTTAATTTAATGCTGTCCACCCCCGCCAGCTATACAGAGGAAGGTGTTATTATAATATAAATATTTATTCAAGAATAATTAATATAACTGCACAGGACTTAATAAGTATTCTCTTAATAATAATAGTATTTAGTAAATAGAATCTCAGGCATGCACATAATATAAGAAATTAAGTATGAAAAGATATAAATAAATATTTTATACTATGTAAATATCTTATATATAGATTATATAATCTTAGATACTAGTAATTTTACCAGTTATTTTAGTAGTATATCTGGATGCTAAAATAATATTATCTACTATTTAGCTACTAGAGCTGATATAAGCATATATAAATAAATTAAATAATTAATTAATCCAGTATTATTATTATTATTATAATTATTATAATATTTTTTTTCTTTTTTTTACTACCGCTGTACCCCGCGTGCCTGGTACTAGTATTTTTATTAAATTTTATATAGATACTTTTTCAATTATATAATTTCTTTTAATTATTATAAATATAATTATTATTCAGCTTCACGCCACTCCTGTATACCAGTAAATCAATATTTCTTATAATTATAAATATAAATAATATTAATTAGATATAGTAAATTATTAGTAAATATCTTTCTTTGACAGTTATTATTATGGAATTTTAATATTATTATTAAATTCAGTCTAATAATATCTCCTGCCAAATTATATTGAAAAATAATAGAAGTCTTTTGGTATATAATTTATTAATTCTATATAACCGGCCGCGAGAATAGTATAATACAGTTTAATATTACTATTCTATCTCTTTTTATTTATATTTAAGATGCTTTATTCGGATATATAAAATTAGAATAAAATATAAAAAATAATATTAATTTATAATAGTTATTTTTTTTATTTCACGTGATTTAATTTAGATAAATAGACTGTTATACTATAGTATTTATTTTAGTACTTTTCTTTTATTTCTTTTATAATTAATTAATTATTATTCAATAATAATAATTCCCCGTATATATAATAATTCTTATTATAAAATATATAATTATAAATCAAGCTAATATTAAATCTGGTAGTATCTAAAGATTATTTTCGATAAATCATAGTCAAGCTATTTTTAATATCTAAATAATCTTAATATATATAAAAGATTTCAACTATTTTTCTCGGGTCTATAGTCCTAGTATAAAAGTAGATATGATAAGATAATATAAAGAATATATCTATATTGCAAAATATCAAGATTAGAGTATATTTTTAATCAAATATTATTATTAGTTATTCTATTCTCTGCCCGCGAATAGTATATTATTCATAGATAATCTATAGATTATATAATATATTATACTAGCTAAGTCTTATAACAGAATTAATTGTAGTATAAATATTTTTTATAATATCGGAGTAACACGAGATTTATTAAATATATAGATTTTTATAATTATTTTTTCTCAAGGCCTTGGTTCCCAAGACTGTAAGTATTAATAATTATAATATTTATCTTTTTTTAAAATATTATTTTATAGTATTTAATCATACACGAGTATTACTCACAGTAGAAAAAATATTATTATTGGTCTTTATTTATAAATTTAATTAAAAAAAAAAAACTAAGTAGAAGAAGAGTAATCTTCTTCTTTTATTTTATAAGTATTTTATTTTTTATAAAAACTAATAAAATATTATTCCTACTTATATACAGTTCTAGATTCTCTGTAAAATCTCTAGATTTTTTATAAAGTTTTCTTCCAGTATTCTGCAGAGTATATATATATTATAATAATAAATCTTAATATCTGTTTTAAACTCTACATCAGGATTCAGGGCTCAGGACTTCTAATACGATCGTATATAAATCTTTATTTATTTGAAAATTTATATTTTTCTCTATTTTTTTATAATTTTTCTTTCTATTTTTTCTTTTTCTTCTCTTCTTCTTCTTTTCTTCTTCTGTGAGTTCTTATTATATATTATTTTTTTTAGTATTTATAGCGGTTAGTCTGCAGGAGTTACTTCTTATAACTAATTATTTATATAAAATTTTTTATATATTTTTTCTTATTTTTATGGATATAATTCTGATAGATTTTTTCTATTATAAAAAAAATTATCATTATTATTATTATACTATTATTTTTTCCTTTATAAATAATAATATATTATACATCCGCAGGGATATATTTATACATAATATAATATAATAATTTCATTTTAATTAAGATATTATAAAATATATTCTATTATTTTTTCTATTAAATTATTATTATTATTATTATTATTATTCACGAGACCTGTTTCATGAAAGAAATTATATAATTATTATTTATTAAATCTTCTTTTTTTCTTATCTTTTTTCTACGGTGAATCACGTGCCCGAAAGTAAAATTATATTTATAATAAATAATCTTACAGTAATATATTATTATTATTATTATAAAATTTTTCATTATAGTTCTGTTTTTTTAATAATAAATGATGCCTCTCTTACAGGTATATATTTATTATTAATTTTACTAGATTATTTATTCTATAAAAATATTCAATATTATATAATTCTCTGTAATTCTATTATCATGTAGTCTAGTTATTACTATTTATAAAAATAGAATAATAATTTTTATAGATATTTTAGTTATTCTAATAATTTAGAATTTTTAGATTTATAAACTGTCTTCTTCTCGTGAGAGTATATCCAAGAATTAATAGAATATTTTTATTCTGTAGTAGACTAAAATTATAAGATAAATTTTAATTTAGTTTATAAATCTGTCTGTAATAAATTAGTTTATAAATTTATCTATAAATATTATAGTTATATTACTAGGATTTCTTTCTTAGATAAAGTAATAGTTTTGATCGGGCCGTAAATACTGTTAGATAATAAAACTAATATTAAATTTATATTTCCTATCAAATATAGATTATCTTATTAATTAAATATTTAAATGTATTGAATTCTAGAAGATGTTTCTTATAAACAAAGCTAGATATAAGCCCCCTCGTGACTAAATATATAATATATATTATAATTTATTTAAAATCCAGATATTTATAGCATATAATTTTAGTAATTATAATTCAAAATATAACAATTATATCCAGACCGGGTATAAGATTTATTATAATTTTTATAATTAATCTTAGCCTGTCTCTGGCTCCGCGAGTATAATTCTATTTTAAATATAACTAATAAATATTAGTTATTAATATTATAGGTAAATTAATTTATTTTTCTAGTCTTTACAGAGTTATTTTTTATTATTTTTCTTTTATTTTGATAATAAAGACTGTTCCCCGACTACAAAGCTTTTATATAAATCTAAATAATATAGATTCGCGGCAGGTTTTTAAATATTATTTCTATTAAAATAATTTTTTTATTTAATTAAATTTTTATAATCTAGTTTTTTTGTTATAAGACTGGTAGTATCTCGGGATAATACTTATAAGATTTCTTTTATAAAATAATGGAATATAAATTATATTATATATCTAGATACCCGCGGGTAACTCTAATTTATCTATTTATATGTTAATTCTTTTAAATATATACTTGAAATTTTGATTTTATAGATTTAATTTCTTACTAATCTGCTTTTATAAACTATATTTTATAGATAATTAGATTATCTACTTTATTATAAAGCTCTTAAATTATTTTATATAATTATAATATTTTTTTATTTTTTTATGAGTAGCTACTATATTTTTTCAATTTTTTATAGATTCTTCAAATCTTCTTAAATTTTGCAGAGACTTCAGTCTCTATATTATTTTTAGGAGGACGCTACTGCTTCTTCATACCGGCCTCTGCTTATACCACATCCTCCAGCTACCTTCTGTCTATTTTAGTAGATAAGACTTGCTCCCTATCAGATAAGACTTATTTTTTTAAGTAGATAGAATACGACTGTCTTCTTAATTAAGACAGACTATTATTTCAGATACCTGTTTATTATCTGAGATCTGAATATTCTGTCTTAAGTAACAATAATCTTAAAGTAGTAAGTAGTAAGTAGTAGGATTCTATCTGACTTAAAAAGCAAGTCTTATTTAAAAGAAAGCGAGCCTTATCTACTAAAATAGATAGAAGATAGCTGGAAGATGTGGCATAAGCAGAGGCCAGTATAGAAAAAGTCTGGCTAGTGTGGCGGTAGCACCTCCCTTATTTTTATATAGATATTTCTAAAAAATTATTATATATAAATTTTATAAGTAGTAAAAAATCTACTTACTTATCTTATTTAAAATTTATATAATGTTCTAAATACTATTTAGGTATACTATTTAATTATTTTGTTTAATTATTTATCTATAAATAATAATTCATACTTAATCCCTGCTTAATTATAAGAGTATATATAAAATATAATTGAAATTTCTTTATAAAAATATTATTTTTATTTCTAATAATTTTTAAAGATATTCTATATAATCAAAACATTTTAAATAAAATTCTTATAAGATCTTCATCTATAAGATTCTTGTGTATGAAAGTAAAATATATTCTTTTATAATATTTATCTAGAAAGGTGCTACTGTTATACCAGCCAGACTTTCTTTATACTGGTTTCTGTTCTTGCTATACGTTCCGTCTACTTTCTGTCTATTTTGATAAAGTCTGCTTTTAATTAAGACTTACTTTCTAAAGCAGACAGAACTATACTACTTACTACTCTAAGATTATTATCATCTGAGACAGAAATTCAGATCTCAGATAATAAATCAATAATTAAAATAATTATTATTTTCTGGTTGGGCAGGCAGTAGAGTTCTGCCTGTTTTAAAAAGTAGGTCTTAATTAAAAGCAGATTTTACCTAATAAAATAGACAGAAAGTAGACGGAGGGTGTGGCATGAGCGGAGGCCGGTATAGAGAAAGCCTGGCTGGTGTGGCAGTAGCATCTTTCTATATTTATTCTTATAATCTTGTTGCTTAAATCCTGTACAATAATTTATTAAATTATATTTATATAAAATACTAAAAATTATATTCATAAAAAATCTTTAGATTCGCTGGATACTTACAAAATTACTATAAAAATATTATAAAAATTATTTAAAAAAGTCTATATTTTTCTAATAATTCCTATAAATAACTTAACTTACTTAAATAGATTATAAATCTTGAGTTAAAATGCAGACTACTATGAGATTAAAAAGTTTTTATAAGAATTTAAATAATTTAATACTTATAATTATATTATTTATTAATTATTTATTATTTAATAAGAATTAACTGCAGAAGTGAATAACTGGAATAAAAAGTAATAGATAT
>NW_020798854.1:0-9238 GCF_003344945.1 Aspergillus welwitschiae | reverse complement strand
TAAGACATGCCTGCCTTGCAGCTGCTTATTAAATTAATATATAATTTTAATAAATAATATAATTCTATTATTTATATATATTTAATTTATATAATTTAAATATATATATAAAAAGCAGGTTTTTAATTAATTATATATACAGTTAATAATAAGTCTTAGAATAATATTAATAATAATAGCTAAAGTAATAATTACAGTAGTCACAGCTGCAGATATAAATATAACTATAAATATAATAATATTTATAACTATAATAAAGATTAAATAAATATTTTTATATAATATACTTTTTATAAATATTATAAAAATTATTTTAGTAAATACTTATTAAATCTGAATAAAAAAATAATTATATATATTTGATTGATTGATTGATTGATTCATACACGCTTATGTCAGTTCTACCAGCTGAGTGGCAGATGGTATTGCTCTAGCAGCCAGATATATTATTAAAATAATTAATAGAATTACTAATATTTAAACTATATAATTATATATATATAAAATATTTATACAGTATAAAATACTCATCTTCTCTATATCTTTTATATTTATTCTTTTATATTTACTCTTCTTACATGGATCAGAAAAGACTTTAATTTATATAAATTCTTATATATATACATCTGAGATTCTGTTCACTGGATGCTGTTATTATCAAAAAATATAAAGCTCTATATAACTATATTAATTATTCTTAATTAGATATTTATATTATAATAGTATCTTTCTTTATATAGCTGGCAGGGGTGGGCGGTATCATTAAATTAAATTTATGAGAAAATGAGATTTTTTTTTAATTTTATTAGAAACCGTTCTGAATTAGCCTAAAATCAGTATTACTAAAATAAACTATACTATTTTATAACCTAGATTAATAAATCTGATTTTAATATATATTTATAATTATTATAAAATATTTAAAGATCTTTGCATACATGCCTGTATATTACATATATAAAAATAGAATATATTAAACTGACTATTTCTTTATTCTACAGAAATCTACAGTTAATTTTATTATACTAATTATATTAAAATAATTTATCAATATAACTTTTCTATTTTATATCTGTATCTGAGCAGAGTTTCATAAATAAATTAATAAATTAATTTTTTATTATATTTTTTTCCAAGCTTTATTAATTAGAGGTTTAAAATATATTTAATTAATTATAAATAGAATTAATTTATTGAATTTATTAATAACATCTTATTAAACAGTATTTTTAGCACCGGTCTTAGCCAGATAATTGATATATTTATTATTAAGAAAGTTTTTATAACTGGGAAGCTACTGTAGAGATATTATCTAATAAATTTATTAAAATTATTAAATTATATAATAATATTCTATATAAGATATTATTCTAATAAATATTAATTAGAAAACTTAATACAGGCCTGAATCACGGGCTGGTTATTAAAAAAATTATTAATTATATTTTTAGAAATGTAAAGATTAATAAAATAAAAATATTAAGATTTTTAAAATTAAGAGTTAAAGTATCTATAGATTATAATTATTAAACTAACATAAATATTATATAAATCCTACTTAATTTTTTAAATATATATTATATATATTATTTTAAAACTGACAGAGCGGCTGAGGCAGTAGAATTTTATAATTATTATAATATTAATATTTTCTTTATAACCACTGCTATTTATATAAACCCGTATAAAGATATTAAACTGTATATATTATTTAATTATTTTTTTCTTAAATTTATAATTAATATATCCAGTAATTCTTGTCACAGAAAAATTATTATAGAATTAATTATTTTAAAACTAAATAAGTCTATTAGATCTCTATTAAGAAACTGGATAAGATTTTTTTTAAATCTCTGTAGCAATAATAATATAAAAAAGTAATTAAAATTCTTTTTTATAATAGATTATTAATTATATATATATTATAGAATATCTAGTAGAATAGTAAGACCAGGATGTGTTAATAATTATGTTTAATAGCTTACTTAAATATAAGACAGAAGAGCAGTATATAAAAATAAAATTTAAAATTATATAAAATATTATTTAAAAGATTTTAATTATATAATAAAAAGTACAGTACCAAATATTTTCCAGGATTTAATGATGTTAGAAATTATTTTTTAATATTTATTAATATTTTATACAAGCTATATAGAGCAGCTATATAAAAATTAGAAAATTAAAATTATAATATATATATATATATATATTACAGATTTAAGATAAAGACTTTTCATTTTAAATCTATAAAAATAGTATAGAAATTAGATTAACTGTTTCAGCCTGCAGCTGCTTTCAATAAACTTATTTTAATAAATCAGAATTAAAATAAATACTGAGATATTAGAATTTCTTAATAAACTTAATCTTAACTTTTTATAAGTAGAAGAACCGGTCAAGTCCTATAATATAAAGATTATAATATTATGAAATATACTAACTCACTGGATAGATCAGACTATACTTAACAGATAAAAATTTAAATACAATAGGTGATCAAAAGTCTCGGGACATCCGCTAAATCACACCAAAACTCATATATTTTAAACACGGTTGTTCCAAAATATTTATATGATATACGTTTAAAAATTGATTATCTAAAAATTAAATACTTAAAGATTAATATTCTACTTACAGAATTTCTTTATATTTTTAAATATAAAACTATTCAGACTTGAATTAAACTAAAATACTAAAAAAAATATATTTTATACAGGTAGCCATACAAAATCATTTAGAAAAACTAAAAGTTTATATATTTATATTTTTAAAACTCACTAAACAACCAAACCGCAATTTCATAAAAAGTAATATATATAAAAGATATTTAGAATTGATTAAAAAAATTATAAAAATATTAAAAAATAATCTATCATATAAATATTACGAGATATTTGGTTCGAAAATTATAATAGAGATTTTTATTTATTAAGAATTTTTTTAAAGGAATTAAATTATTATTATTTTAATTAGATTATCTTAAATAAGTAATCATCATCTATATTTATATATAATTATAGAATCAAATCTCGTTAATTTAGAAAGTTATTGTTGTTGGAATTTCAGGAAATTTTGAGTGTCCCGAGACTTTTGAGCATGTAGTGTATATATATTTACTTCTACAGCTCAGCACGCTTATGTGCATATTAAAATTATGAATAATTATTTTATATAATAGATTTTTAAGTAGATATATAAATATTATTTATATATTTAATTGAAAGTATATCATCCGGCTGATCATCCAGTAGATTAATATTATAAAATAAATAAAATACAAGAAATAGTAGAGAATTCTATAAAATACTAATAGTAATCCAGCTCTTCTCGGAGATGTTCTTTAATAGAGTAATTATTATATATCAGTTAATAAGAAAGCTTGAAATCTAGTCAATAAATATTAATAATATCTATTATTTTTAAAGATTCTATAATAAGTGTTAGTAGAAGATATTATTATAGATTCTAAATATATTAAAATTTAAATGAATTATAATAGAATATCTGCTTTACTAAGTAGTATAAACCTTCTTTAGAAAAAGTTATATTATATATTTCTATAAATAATTCTGTTATTCTTCTATATATTATAATAATAAAAAAGTATAATACTTAACCAGATAACTCAGATATATAGTAATAAAATAATTATTTCTAAAGTCTTGCCTATAATATTTAATAAAATTAATAATTAATAATTCTTAGAATTTATATAATTATTTTTATCTGGTTTCTGAAAAATATACTATTAATATTTTAGAAATATATAAAATAATATTTAGGGAGGCGCTACCGCCACACCAGCCAGGCTTCCTCCAATATTTATAATCTAAACAGATATTAAAGATTTTTAACATTATTTTATTTAATCTGAGATAGTATCTACTATAAAATAGGATTCAGAATATTATCAAAATTAGATATCTAATATAATAAAACTTAATATATCATTCTATAAAGTTTTTATAAAATAATCCTCGGTGTGTATAATAGTAATAAATAATAATATTTTATAATATTACTTAGATCTGCGGCACTGATTTCAGAGAAAAATATTTTTAAAATTATTTTTTTTTAGAATTATTTATTAAGTCTTTATTATTACTACTAGAATTATTCAAGATAAATATTAAAGTAAATTTAAAATTATCACTGGCTTATATCTATTATATTAACTGCTAGAATTTTTGTATAAATTTATCTTCTTTTTTAATTCTTCTATAATAGATAGATTTTAATATTTTAGCCGTTATCTAATCTATTATATATTATATAATATAGAAGTGTTCCTTGTTCTTCTCTAAATATATATATTTATATTATTTTTATATCTGCTTTATCTTCTTTCTTACTTATTTTATTTTTTTATATATCCTGGATAAAATTATTATATAATCTATTATTTTGAAATTATTTTACTAATTATCTCTATAAGCATGAGCACGAGATAGATTATAATGATATTAATATTAAATAATAATATAATATTTATACCCAGGCAGGTATATATATAGTCAGAATCTTTTTAAATCATTTTTAATTAATAATTATTTAATTCTACCGCTCAACTGCGGGGATCTTAGTAGATGAAAAATTGATTTAAATTAATATAAATTTATCATAAATATTTTATTATCAGTTCTTGCAGGATTAGTAACTAATTGATTAATCTATAAATTATAAAATAATTTGTATAAGATTAAGTACTGTTTTATAATTATTTTTTTTATATAATAGATTCTTCAAAAAGCATAAGCTTAAGATTAGACTTAATAATTAAATTAATTAAAATCTCTGTTTCAGAATCTTGATATTTATATTCTAATATAATTTATATCACATAATATAAATTAAAATTATTAATAATAATATACTCTTCGCTTAGCTATATAATCATATAAGAAATTTCTAATACTAAGATATTTTTCTGCGGCTCGGGATTATAAATATTATATATATATATATATATATAATTTTATTTTTAATAAGATATTGAATAATCAGGATACTAATATATCAAAAATAATATTAAAAAATTAAGTTTTAAATTTTATTTTTTAATAATAAAAAATAAATCCATAATAAGTCTTCCTTGGATACTTTATTTAATATTAATTATAAAACTATATAAAAGCAGTTCTGTAAAGTCTGTATATATATTATTATTTAAAATATATATTAATTTAAATATAACTTCTAGATAATAATAATATTAAGTTTATATATTTTCTTTTTATTTAAAAAATATATTATAACCAGGAGTTATTCCCAGTAGTTAATTTATAATATACTAAGTTATTTATTTATAATACTTACTACTAAAAATTTTTATATAAGACCTAAAAAAGATTTATTACTGTTATTATCAGGAACTATATATCTGTTATTTTATAATATTATATTAATTTAATTTTATTAATCTAAGCGGCCAGAGGCTTCTTACAGAAAAAAGACTTACTATTATCTGTATTAACTATTATATTATTATTAATTTTAATAGGGAGATGCTACTGCCACACCAGCCAGGCTTCCTCCACACCGGCCTCTGCTTATGTCACACTCTCCGCCTACTTTCCGCCTACCTTAGTAGGTAAGGCTCGCTCCGTATAAGATAAGACTTATTTTTTAGAGCAGGCAGGAACTCACCGCCTACTACTTAAGAATAATTATTATCTAAGATAATAAACTAATATCTAAGACAACAATCTTTCTTAGAAAAGAAGACGGTAGGGTTCTGCCTGCTTCGAGAAGTAAGCTTTAATCAGAAGGGAGCCTTACCTACTAAAGTGGGCGGAGGGTGTGGCATGAGCGGAAGCTGGTGTGGAGGAAGTCTGGCTGGTGTGGCGGTAGCGTCCCCCTATATGATACCTAATTAGAAAATTAAAGAAAAATCTAATAATATGATTTAATACTATTTATGAATCATCTCCAGTCAAGTCTTCTAGTATTTGTAGATATAATCAGAAATATAATATTTTCTATTATAAAACTTACAGCAGACTCTGATAGGATCTACTTGTCAGGATAGAAAAGCCTGTCAACTAGATAAGGAATCAGCCGCTAAACACTATAGATTCGTATAATAGTAACAAAAATAGTCTATATCCACGAAATAGACTAATTCTTAAAGAATCAGTAATCTAAGTAGGGGGATCAGCATCTTATAAATATCAAAGAACTACAGAACTGTTATTAATAATTTTATAATTTTTATAATTATTATAATATATCATCCCGATGGCCTTGCTTCTGATAAATAAATTATTTTATTATAAATATTACTTTTTTTTACTGGGGTGAGCCACCTGGCTTAGATATTAAAAATAACTTTATATATTTTTTATTTAAAATAGTATAGATCTGGTAGTAAAAAATAGAGAACTCGCGGAGAACACCGCGGAGATAAAATTATATATTATATCTGTATAACTTTACTAGTATTTAATTATATTTACATGGGTGGATTAGTCAGAAAAAGTATAAATAAAAATTTTTTTTATATTATTTTTTTTCCTTTCTTTTTCTTTCTTTTTGTCTTCTTCTCTACTACATGGACGTCGCTCCCTTTCTGTTTTATTATTATTTTATTTGTTATTTATCTTTTCTTAGTAATCAAGTATCTAATTACATCTCTTTTATTCTTATATTACCCGCAGGTCATATTATACTCATTATCTTATTTATTATAACAGGTAGAGAAGCTGGCCAGTATTATTACTACTATAGAAATACAGCTAATAAGATATAATCTATATATAAACAGTAATTAAACTATATTAATTTTAATATATATACTGTCTTTGTATCTTTATAAAAAAATTTAAATCTGGAATTATAGAGATTTAAAAAGCTTTTATAATCAACTATATTCTTAATAAAAAAGAGTCTATTTTATATCAATAATATAATAACTATTAAGGCAGTTACAAAGCAGTAAGAATTTATAAATTTTTTTAATATATTTTAGTTAATATACTTAGACGGCTGCTGGTGTGCTCAGAAATACAACTAAATTTATAAAACTTTTAGACTGGTACTATATATACTTCTTTCATATTAAAAAGAATAAGAAGAATAAAATATTTATTAATTTTAATAAAAAGATTTTTTATATTAATAATAAATATATAATATATCTTATTAATATCTTCGAATAATAATTATATATTATTATTATTATAACTTGTCAACAGTACAGAAGTCTGTATATAATAATAAATTTATTTATTAATTAATATACTAATATTTTATTAATAGTATATGATTAATTATAAGACATATCTGATTTACTGTTATAAGATTATTAAAATAGATATAAAAAAATTTATCTTATATTTAATAATTCTGATTGTATTCTTTAGACTGCTGTAAAGCAGTAATTAAAACTAATATTTCAGTTATAATTTATTTTTTATTTAAAGATAAACAGCTAGATAATATTCTGGCTTAAATACTCAGAAATTTTTTAATAATTTTAAAAGAATTATAAAGATTTTTTAATATAATTTTACTAGTTATTCAGTCTTAGAATATAATATTATTAAATTTTAATATATATAGACACCGTCCGTCGCCTGATAACAGTTATAAATAATATATTTATTTGTATACTGGAATAGAATAATATTAATTTATAGAATATTATATAATTTAATATATCTTTAATAGTTAAATATAATATTAGTAGCTATTCGGCTGTGATTCTTTATATTTTTATTAATTATTATAAATATTAATATTTTTTAGTAATCTTTTATACTTCTCTGTATATTTATTATATTTTTATTCAGAAATCTATTAATTATACTTACTAAATTATTTTTTTATTTGATTAAATAATAGTTTTAGCTATTATATTATTAATAATTCTTGATTTTTTTAACTTTTTATTTATCTTTATTATCTAACTTCGGCATCAGGAGTGGTTTTTCATGGTTTCTACTAATATTCTATAATTTTAATAGAAATATATAAAATATATTATAGATTTATTTATATTTTTCAGGTAAATATAAGTAATATACTTAGAATCTAACATATTTAAGAATTTAAAAGAATTTTATAAATTTTAGAACTAACTTTTTTAATTCTCTAAATTATAGATTTTAGATTAATAATTTAATTAAATCTTTTTTTAAAATAAAATAGCTTTTTATACTTATTATAATATTTTTTTACTTTTCTGTGGCTGTTTATTAAGTTCTTTATAACTGTTTTTTTATTTTTTAGAATCTCTTAATTCTGTTCTGTACAGCTGGAATTTCTTACTATTAAGAATTATTTTTAATTCTAATATAAAAATCTAATAAATATTTATATAAGATACTGTTAAGAAATTATTCTATAATTATATTATTTATATTATTATAAATAAATTAAGCAGTTAGTAGTATTACAGGCCAATTAATATTAAATTAATTAAAGTAATATTATAAATAATATTTTAAAATTTAGTTCATTCTTTTCATCTGTCTATTAATTTATGGACGAAATACTATTAAAAATTTTAAAATTATATAACCGGTATAAACTAATTATAACTAAAATTTACTTATAAAAATTAAGTCTTAATCTGATATAATATTATTAAAAGATTCAAATACTAATTTAATTTATTAATAAAATAATTCAGTAAAATTTAGAACAGTTATTATTACCAAAATGACAAAGAAAAGATAGTATTTTAAAGATTAATTAATAATAATAAAAATAATATTAACAGATTCTTTATATTAAATAATAAAAGGTAGTCCTGTGATAAAGTCTATTATTAATTTAATAAAAAATAAGAGAAAATCAGTAATAATTTAAAATTATTATATAATTAATACTTCAGAGCAGTATTATCTTGATATATTAAATAAATTCAGATATATTCAGTTATATCTTTATATAATCTATTTTAATAAAATTTTTTATATAACAGTATTTCTATTTAAATCTTTCTAAAATATTCTATTAATAAATTATTATAGTATAATTTAATAGGCATCTGCTGTAATATTTCTAAGAATATAATATAATATTTATTTTTAAAATAAATATAATTTATAATTTTAACTGTTTAGTACTTTTAGTCTGGTTACTTTTATTAAATAATAATTTTTTATTATTATATCTCTGAATTTTTATTTTATAAATATAAGATTATCTCTTGAAGTTTAGAATTATATATATCTGAATACAGAATCTCTATAATATACACCCGTAATATTATAGATTAGAGAACAAATTT